>NW_022196915.1:1336747-1414115 GCF_008632895.1 Mastomys coucha | reverse complement strand
GTGGTTATTAGCCTAGAAGTTTGGAATACACAAAGTACAATCCACAAACCACAAGAAACTCAAGAAGAAGGAAAACTAAAATGTGGACACTTCATTCCTTCTTAAAAGAGGGAACCAAATACCCATGGAAGGAGTTGCAGAGATTAACTATGGAGCAAAGACTGAAGGAAGGACAATCCAACATGATATAGCTGTTTCTGAAAGGCTCTGACAGTACCTTACTAATACAGAAGTAGAGGCTCACAGCCATCCATTGAACTGAGTACAGGGTCCCCAATGAAGGAGTTAGAGAAAGGACCAAAGGAGCTGAAGGGTTTGCAGCCCCTTAGGATGAACAACAATATGAACTAACTAGTACCCTCAGAGCTCCCAGGGACTAAACCACCAACCAAGGAGTACACATGGCAGGGACTAATTGCTCCAGCAGCATATGTATAGTAGAGGATGACCAAGTCTGTCAACAATGGGATGAGAGGCCTTTGGCCCTGTGAAGGTTCCTTGCCTCAGTGTAGGGGAATGTCAGGGCCAATAAGCAGGAGAAGGTTGGGTGGCGAGAGCAGGGGTAGGAGGTAGGGTATAGGGTTTGTTCCTTTTGTTATTTTTTGTTTTTTGGTTTTTTGGGGGTTTTTTGGAGAGAAACCTGGGAAAGGAGATATTGTATGACATGTAAATAAAGAAAATATCTAATAAAATGAAAAAAAGAAGGTTCACATTAGGCAGAAAAGGTCATATTCTTTTGTTCATTCAAGAAATAGATCAGTTGTGTTTCAGGTAGGGAAAAGAACCTTTCTGGAAATTGGTTTAATTGGGGAAGTTAGAATAGGCAGAGACACATAAGTCAGGTGAGTTTACACAGTGACACGTTCCCAGAAGGATGAAAAGGGAAGCAGCTATTTCTGTAGACACAAGGTCTTTCTGGTTTCTATTATGCTCTAGAAGTTGAATGAAACTAGTCATGCAGTCAGCCCTATGAGGGTCTGGATAAGGCCAGTCTAAAAATGACAGTGGAGGCAAAGTACCCAGTGCAAGAATGTAGTCAAGACAATTGGTAATGGAAAGCTAGTGAGGCCAATGTGTGCTCCCTGGTGGTGAGAGTGTGAGTGGACCAGATGATGGGCTCAAAATTATGTAGTTTCCTATCATGAACATGATGGAATAATTTAGTATTAATCTAAAAGTAAGTGGATCTGCCTGAAATTTATATAGTAACAAACTTCATTTCTCAATTGGACTTTTTAAGGTAATGTGAAAATAAATCACAGTAATTGTGTTGCAATTTGATCTACATTCTGTTACATACCACAGAGTCAAAATAATCAAACAAACTGAGGCAAGGCAAAGTAACTGGAAGTAGTCTGTCATTATGCTGTCATGCCAGTTGTAAAGAGAAAATGCACACACACACACACAATCAGCTAGAATCTGGAATTATATACCTCTGGCTGGTAACGAAGGGATGCCATTGATTTCCAGTGACACTTAATAGGCCTTATAAATTCTGAAACTCTAAAGATGGACATTAAACCTATAATAGAAATTACATGGGCAACAGTAGTAGTACATACTGCTAACATCATAGTGATCAATATTTTTGTTTGTTTTCCTGTTTGCTTGTTTTTTTTTTTTTGAGACAGTGTTTCTGTAATATTCTAGAACTCTCTATAACCAGTTTTCCTGTGAACTCAGAGATCCACCTGTCTGCTTCTTGAGGGCTAGAATTAAAGGCATGAGCCAACACCACCAGGTTTATATTGATGAATATTAATGAGAATGTCCATTATGATATTCTCCATTAACTTATTTTAATGCCCATCTTTTATGACTTTGATCATTTATACTATTCTCTCATGGTCTGCCATTGAGAAATGGAGATGCTTCATAAGCCACTCAAATCATTCCACAAAGCACATTCCTACTGAGGCCTATTTGTTATCAATAACCTGACCAATAGGTGAAAAAGATAGAATTTAGGCTCTTTTAAGAAGTGAAAACAGCTGGGCAGTGGTGGCACACACTTTTAATCCCAGCACTTGGGAGGCAGAGACAGGCAGATTTCTGAGTTTGAGGCCAGCCTGGTCTACAGAGTGAGTTCCAGGACAGCCAGGGATATACAGAGAAATCCTGTCTTGAAAAACCAAAGAATAAAAAAATAAAAATAAATAAATAAATGCATTTTTAAAAGAGTTGAAAACACAAGTCCTAACCACAGTGTTACTTACTAACCTCTCTCTGATTGGATTTTAAGCTTGCTCCACAAAAGGGAATTTCATGTCTGGTACTATAATCCTGGTCAAAAGCCCATGGGCAGTTATAGGTCCTCAGAGTAAATTTACTATTGTCATTTGGCTAAATGGTTATGTTGTTAAACTGCCTTCTACATATGTATGCTTATACCCTTAGATTAATGCTCTTTCTGGCTCAGTTAGGGAAACTTCTTTTACCATTTGAGCAGAAACTCCCAACTAGACAGCATACTGAGAATATGAGTCTGTGTGGTGTTCTCAGCCTGGAGTTAAGGTGAGAATCCCAGAGAGCACAGGAAGAGAGTACATTCTGAAGAATGCATAGGGGCACTGGGAACTGCTGACTTCCAAACAACATGGCTGCTTACACTGCTGAACTCAGCAGCTGTGGCTACCTGCCCAACTCCTGAAGGAAAGAAAGCCAACCAAAATTTCAAGACGAACTCAAAAATGATGGAGGAATTCTTGAGACAGCACTGGTAGACAAGAATCACTTGGCTATGTGGGGAGGGAGAACCATTTTTCTCTCATTTTTAAGAGGAAGTAGTCACTCATAGGTTACCCATGCCCCAGTAGATGATAACACCCGCACCTACCCCACAGGAACATATGGGCAGAACTAATCAATGGAATTGTTTAACAAAACAAGAGACAAGCTTATGAAGTTGGGAAGGGAATGTGATCAAGGGAGTCCAAGGGAGAGAGACATAAGGAGTGGTTATAATCAAAATATCTTGTATGTATCTGTGGAATTACCAAAGAACAAATAAAAATATTATTAAGAAGAAAGAAAGTACAATTTGAAGCTACAAAATATACTATGTGCATTAATAATAGCTACTTATGTGATGTGACTTTTTTCAATTAAATGATCATGATTTAAAGATGGTGAGGAGTCTTGTTAATAAAGTGGAGGTGATTTGGAGTTCAATTTCTTTGCTGTTGTTGTTTTGCTGTTGTTGTTACCTGATCCAATAGCACTTGCTTTTACAGTACTGAAATGCTACTTGAATTAAACATTGTATAAACCCTCAGTCTACCACAAATTAGCTTCACCTATACCCTCTAAGAACTACTAGTGTGTTTTACTTAGGCACACTCTAGAATAAAATAGCAAGTAATTCAGCACCATGTTAGTGCAGCTTCTCATTGTGCTGGGGATTTTGTTTGAGGTTTTGTTGTTTCTATTGTGTTGTTTTGTTTTCTTTTAAAGAGGAAATAACACATGGTTCTCCTTTGCCTGGTGGATTTTAGCATTAATGTGTATAGATAAAGAGTATAAAAAAAAGAGTACAGTGATAGCTTATTGGACTCTGCTGATGAAGAGAGACTAGGTTACATCTGACTACTACTCTGAGAAAATCTCTTTTATAGTGATTTCTACATTTATTTGAAGTGATTTTCAAATTTATTCTATGAAAATTTTTAGGTCCATTATGTATTATTGACTAAGTAAATATTATAAATATTACATATACATAAATATCTCATTTATATATGATTATAAATAAACTTGCCTATCTGACTAAAATATTAAGTATGCTAGTATGGCATTGTGTATCTTATGAATGCCATGCAATTTCTCAAAACAAAATTATAATGTAGATGCTGTTTTGGCCATGTTTTAGGCAAGATGTTTAAAATGTAAGATATTTAACAAATCATCCTCAGTAAACAGCAAAGATGAGATTTTAAGCCAAGGTAGTGTGGTATGGTCCCGAGAGTGAGATATTCCCCTCAATGCCATAGGAATTTAAGGAATCCTGGGAAGAATTCTGCCTGGCCTTCCAGTAGACCTGGACTTGGAGCACCTTCCCTCTCGGGTTATATTCTGAACCCTGCACTGGCAAAGCACACATATCTGTAACCAGAGCTGTGACTATCTAAGCACCGAGTGAGCCAGGAGCTTAGGAGGAGTGCAGCACTTCAACAGCCTTCAGGATGACAGCTCAGAGTTACCTTCTAGAGAGGCCAAGCTTCCTGTGTGAGGATCTTTCTTCACTCCTATTACAAGGAGCAATGCTAATTATTTTCCTTTTAGTGGCAATTTAATGTTTCTCCAGGTCTGGTGCCCTTGGTTTTAGAAATTGACTTAGAACACTCATGCCCAGGAATATAGATGATACCCCAATGAGAATTTTGTTTTCTGCTTGATTTTATAAATGAAATCACACTTTGTCACCACTCCTGACTGCTGCCACCAAAGGTGTTAATGAAACATGACTTCCAGGATTAGTTTTCAAGATTGTCTTCCATTACACTCGGTTGTCTGAAAACACTTTTTAAAATCCATGTCTGGACACAATGAGGTGTGGGGGAAAGTCACTCTTGGTAAGGCTCAGTGAGGCCCGATAGTCACATAGATTGTTTAATCTCTAGATTGAAAGGTCAAGACACGCACAGAGGTCTTAACAGTTACAACCAAGAGCTGATCTCAGATGAAAACTGCACAGATTCATGTTTCACTGTTTGGAGACCAAGTTTCAGGTTGTCTTTAAAATTGATGTTTCAATTCATCAAACCTCAGAAGTTGTTACAGAGCCAACCATGCTTCAGAAAGACAAGTTCTCTTGATCTGGAAATGGTTTCTGAAGCACAAAGTTTGAGAGTGAGATGAAGGACCTTGGGGCCATTTCCCTGTGGACAAACTCTCAGTTCTCATTCTGAAGGAACCATACTTGGAAGCGGCCAGGATGGGGAAGAGGTAAGTAGCACAGTGTTCACATGGCTCAAGCCACAGGGCCACCCAGCAGAGTATCTTCCACTATCTCTTTTTAAGTTGGCCAATTCATTGTGACTTAATGTTTACATGGACCTGACCAAGGCTGGGCAGTTTTGAAATTAGGCTGTACACATGGGGCATGTAGAGATACCCTTGAGTCATAGCTTAGTGATTCCAGTCCACACATGAAGTGAGCAGCTCAGACTCACTCCCCTTGTGGCACTGTTAACACAGCATGGCAAGAGCAGTGCCCCAGCTTGAAGTGGTTGACTTATGAGAAAATGCATTAGTGTTGCTATAGCACCAGGTAAAGTGTATTTCTACCTAGATTGTGACAGAGAAACACAAAACAGCACTTAAACAAGTGAGCATTTGAGAGCTGTTTTGCTTTCAAAATGATGCATATCATGTCAACCTCCCAAAGATAAGATATGGAAGAACTAATTGATAATGTTAATATTTTCTTAGCATTGTTAGCTTATTTTAATTTTTAATTTTCACTCTCTCTTTTTTAAAGATTTATTTATTTATTATATGTAAGTACACTGTAGCTGTCTTCAGACACTCCAGAAGAGAGTCAGATCTCATTACAGATGGTTGTGAGCCACCACGTGGTTGCTGGGATTTGAACTCAGGACCTTTGGAAGAGCAGTCAATGCTCTTAACCACTGAGCCATCTCTCCAGCCCCAATTTTTACTCTCTTATACCTTTAGTTTTATTATGGAGGTAGGAAATATTTTTCCTACTGATGGGGGCATTGTTTGGGAAAGTTCTGGCACCTTTGGTGTCTGGTGCCTAATTAAAGAAAGTATATTTCTTACAAGCTTTCATGTTTATAGCATAAGCATACTTCCTGTCCCATCTCTACATCCAGCTTTGCTGAGATGTGACAAGGTGAGAAAAAATAGCCGAACACTATACCATCCCTTTCTGCTTTCTTAGACGATACCCTCAAGCTATGGCCAAACATCAGCCTTCCTCCCTTAAGTTGCTTCTTACCTGTCATTTGAATGCAGAAATGATAAAAGTAACTAACATATAAGACTGATAAGAAGTTGGGTTGTGGAAGTTGGATTGTGGATGCAAATGTGTGATTATGTAGTTCATAGGCCCACAGAACATTAAGCAGAGCTTCATGCATTATTCTGGTGGGAGCTCACAAGACCAGAATGAAAGAGAGTAAAACTAGAGACACTGAAGGTTGTTTTCTGCTTCCAGTTCTATAGAAATACAGGTGAGGAGACCGAGCCAAGACCTACTAAAGTGACTTCTCACCACAGTGGACCGTATACTCTTGTCTTGGTTAGTCTTTGCTGTAAACTCGAACAGAATGGACCCGCCTTTGGTCTTGTCTGTAAAGCAGCTTCCAGAGAGGGGTAACAAGGCAGAATGACACAGCCTAAGTTGCTCTTGTTGGGCAATTTGTCACAACAGTAAGAAACATAACTTACCTTCCAACCATGATCCAAAGTTAATCCTTCCTCCCTGACCTTGGTCCTTGTCAGGAATTTTGTTATAGAAATAAGGAAAACAACTAATAAAAGTACAGGTTGGTAGGCAAGGAGAGACTAATCAATTCACAGAGAAAACACAAATTCATTCTAGATAGGCAAACAAGAGTCATTTTTGGTACAGTCTTAACTCTCTGCTGACTTTAATCCTCAGTAAATAGATTAATGTTAGAATCTGCCTCATTGAAACTGACATTCGGGAGCCCTGAGGACTTTACTATCTCCTCACAGTCTTCCCACATACTTTGTTGTTGTTGTTTTAAAGATAAGAACAGCCTAGGTAATCAGCATCTCTTGGAGTAATAAGAAGAGAGTTCGACGGAGTTCTCAACTTTACCCTAGTTTTCTGGAACACCTCCCGATATAGGTCTATGGTGACAGGAGTTAGCAAGGTCTGGTCTGCACTATACCAGCTCTGCACTACACAAGAGAAAGACAGTCAAGCACCAGTAAATTATAGTGAGATCGCATGGGAGAAAGAAATAGTCATTCTTCCTATACCTAGTATCCACTCTGAGATCTGCTAGAGATCATTATCAGTAATAATGTCAGGCCCTAGGCTAAATGACTAGCTGACATTAGCACATTTAATACTCATCCAGTCCAGTGAGATACATAGCTACTCATATCTTTTGCAAAGTAGAATCATGGAGATTTTAATTATGCAAGTCTGAAATTGTTTAATATAAAGTATCAACACATTCTCACTTCATTTGCCAATTTTAAATATAGCAGTAGCAAGACACTCTCAATTTAAAGTATTACCAAGAATTCCCTAGTTCAAAACTAAGCTTAAAATGCTAAGTTTGATGACACGTGTCATAGTTCCAGCTACTTGGGAGATTGAGGCCTGAGGATAATGCTATTGAGAACAGACTGGCCTACATTATAATACTCTTTCTCTATAAGAAACCCAATGGAAATTCACAAAAAAAATAAAAGGTAAGTCTAGAGAAAATTTTCAATCTGAATTGCATCTTGCTCACATATGGCAGATACTTTTGCTGAAAAATAATAATTGTTAGGATTAACGTTAAAGCTTGCTGAATGCTAGCTGAGTGTTTCCTGGATTTTAAACCATCTATTTATAACAGGAAAGAAAATCCTGCCAAATAGAACTATTATTATCCCCAATTTGCAGAGAAGGAAGAGAAGATGTGCAGCTATTGAGAAAGAAGAAGGAACTCAGTCTTACTGCAAAGGATTAATCCTGAAATGCATGTATCTTTAATTAAATCAGCTTTTAGGGCTGTCTCCTCCTATGGCATATGCTTTCCTTGTGGATTTATATTCTTACCTTTGAAATCAAATTTGGAGGCAGTTAAGTAACTTGTCCACAACCTCCATGCTAATGGGATCGACATTGACTGGACAGGGAAGGTAAATTAACATACACAGACAGATCTCACCTGGCACCCAGCTGAGCACACACTGACACTGCATGTTGTCTTTGTACCTCTTTTCTTTCCACAATATGAAGATGTATCTGAGAAAGCACGAAAGCACACGTGAGTCCATGTGCTGGACACCCTTCCGACTACTTCAATTACAGCCTTGACAGAAAACACTGGACATTTTCTCAAAGGCTTCCACTCTGCTGTTGTGTCCTCTCAAATGCCACATGTCAGGCAACCACTAGAACACATGCCCTGCTGGAACAAGCCAAGTACCCGGGAAGCTGGGAGATTGTAGCGGACATACTCTGCCTCCTTTCCTCTGTTTTCTACCACAAGCTGATTTAGCAGAAAGTACAGGGTAGATACAGTATGACCCAGGAATCAGCAAAAACTGCACAGTAGCTTGTGAAAAGAAGGGAGCATGTCTTTGTACTGTTCTCTGAGCAGAATGCTCCAGCAAAGAGACGTCTCACTACTGTTATCTCCCTCTTCCACACTCTGAAAAGTACCCAAATAGAGTGATGCACTCTGAAGGACGACCACAGGCACACTTTGCATAAAAGGCACCTATTTATTTTGCCTTTTATATTGTTTATAGACCGAGTGTTAAATAATCCAGTCCAGTGGCGTGTACATTCTCATACATGTGCATCCACAACTCCGTATGTTCCAGATTGACTGGATGGAACAGAAGTTTTCTTAGGCAAGTTGACCCCAGCCTATCAATTGTAAATCCTCTTTGGCACAAAGAAAAGAGCCTTGCTTAGAAGCACAAAGCTCCTGGCAATGGAACAGTACCTGACATACATCATAGTGCAGTCACTATACCTGTGTGAGCGTAGGAAGCTGGCCTGCTTCCAGAACTACCAAAGTACCTTCCTGAACAAAGTAAAATTAATGTGTAGAGATTAGTTCCTATCATGTTTCAAGTTAGTTCTATTATGCTTAATACATTGATATGTATTATGTATAAATATACAATTAAATATACTGAGTATATTTTATTATATTAATTTAGTTATATTAATTTAAACTATGTTATTTGAATATAAATATAATTTATTATATTAATTTAAACAAAATTAGATTTAATGTATTATTTGTTTACATAACAGAACATACACATCTGTGTAAATGTGTACATTTTTGAATATGCATGCATTAATTCAAATAAACTGCACAGCTGTTTCTTCTTTCTTGTCATAAGGATAAACACCAGTGTTCAGCATTAAGGTTTTCCGGTTTCTATAAATGCTTAGTCTACAGCACACTGAAACTGACATAGGAGCTCTAAGTTCTGCTGCCAGATACAGGAGTAGAACACAGGTGAGACACCTGTCCCAGCTCCTGTGGTACACTACACCAACACTTGGCACATGTCAGCAGCTTACGGCTGCCATCACATCCTTTGCTCTCCTCTCACTGGAGACTGGGCCCTACCAGGGAAGTTTCTCATCTCTCTGCTACTGTCTTCCAGGAGAAGGTGTTGACTCTTCCTGTGTTTCTCTTCCTCCTTTCTGAATAAATACAGGAGAGACAGTGGAGTGCACACAGGAAAACAGCAGCCGTGTAAGAACATGCACACCCTGACTGGGAACAAGAGCGGCTTGATCAGAGAAGCCCACAAAGTCCACCAGCTGTGGACAGGTCTGCTCAGACAGCAGGTGTGGGGATGAGCACACTCCTCCCTGCCCTTCACAGACCACCCAGGAACTTGAGGAAATGTCAAGGAAACAAGCTACTCATTAAAGGTCAGGGTTGAGTCTGGGGCTTCCTTTCTTCCTTTCTTCCAGAGAGCTGTTCTCTCTGCTCTCTGAAACCTTGAATGTGTGGGAGCCTGTGCTAGGGAACCCAGGTTCCCTAGACCTTCTTTCTCTGCACTTTTCCTCACCACCCTCAGCTACCTGTATTAGACAACAGTTGTCAACAGCAGGGAGTTACAGATTAGAACATATCATACCCATTTGGACCGAGATTGTACAGGAACCTAAGCCTAGCTGTCACGGCCTGGGATGGCTTGCTCTTATGGAATTCATTGAGGCTGCCAGCGTGTAAAAGTAGCGGAGTCACATAAAGACAAAAGCCCTCACTGGGCTTCTGAAGATGCCACAAAATCCCAGTACAGGCAGCTCACAGCTCCACCTATAGGTCTAGATGGGAACCCAACTCTGTAACTTCTGGAGAACATAAGGACTGCCTCCAAGACTGAGCACAGGGTCCCTAATGAAGGAGCTAGAGAAAGGACCCAAGGAGCTGAAGGGTTTGCAGCCCCTTAGCACGAACAACAATATGAACTAACTAGCACCCTCAGAGCTCCCAGGAACTAAAACACCAACCAAAGAGTACACATGATGGGACTCATGGCTCCAGCTGCATATGTAGCAGAGGATGGCCTAGTTGGTCATCAATGGGATGAGAGGCCCTTAGTCCTGTGAAGGTTCAATGCCCCAGTGTAGGGGAATGCCAGGGCCAGGAAGTGAGAGAGGGTGGATTGGTGAGCAAGGGACAGGAGGAGGGAATTTTTCAGAGGGGAAACTGGGAAAGGGATATCATTTGAAATGTAAATAAAGAAAATGTCTAATAAAAAAGAAAAGGAAAAGAAAAAAAAGAGGTGACTGCAGACCTACCAAATCATAGATACAAATACTCATGCATATTCTCAACCACACTTCAAAGTATATTATTTTGTATTACTTTGTTGTATTTCAATAGACAAATTCAATGAGTGGGGAGGTGTTCATATGTTTGCTGTTAACATAAGAAACTTGAATTCAGCATTCTGAAATAGGCCCAGATAGGGTGCAGTGGTGTGTGACCAAAACCTAGAGCATTAAATCCGCTGCCCTCCCTCTCTTCTTCATTACACTGATAGTGGCTGGTCCAGTCAGAGAACTGAAAATGTAATTAAAGCATATCCGGATCTTTAAGGATGTTTAGAGAAAATCTATGCATTAGTGTTTGATTAGGGTTTTTGTTTTACTGATTGTTTTTTTAAATGTTCCAAGTGATTCTAATGTGTGACCAGAGCTGAGAGCCATTCTTTTTAAAAAACCATATGATTTGAATGTCATAGGCAAAAGCCATTTTTGAAGAACTGATGACATGTTAAAGTTGCAGCACACTCCATTGCACTTAAAGACTCCTTCTCCAGGTGTGAACTTGGATTTACATCTGCAAACTCTAAAAAAGACAACAGATTGAGTAGTCTAATCTACCAAGGAAACAGGCTGGGCTGTGGAAGAATGCAGCAAGAGCAGCCCACAGTAAGGTGTTCTGCAGAAGGTGCTGTTGGCCTGGCTCAGCCCACAGTAAGGTGTTCTGCAGAAGGCGCTGTTGGCCTGGCTCTGTTTGTCAGTGGGAGCTGAGCACTGCTTTCTTCACACTGTAGAAAGACTGGCTCCCTCTATGCAGGAGGATACATTTGTGTGACTGGGATGTCTGTCTGCCACACATCCCTCAAAGAAAAATGCCCAGTCACTGGACAGAGGGAGAAGTCAGAAAAGAGAGGAGAATATTTTCCCTAAATTCCTTCCTGGTGTCCTCCAACCCATGGAACAGCGAAGTTCTCCTTCATTTAAGAACATGAGCGTGTGCTGTGGGGCATCTCCTCAGGGAAGTGAGCTTGCGATTCAAACAGCAGGTCAGCTCTGGAATATCATGAGATGTCATCGGCAGTGAGATGCTGAGACCAGTCAGCCAAAACGGAGTGCCTGCAAAGGAGTTAGCAATGAATTCCATAAGAGCAAGCCATCCCAGGCCATGAGAGCTAGGCTTAGGTTCCTGTACAATCTCGGTCCAAATGGGTATGATATGTTCTAATCTGTAACTCCCTGCTGTTGACAACTGTTGTCTAATACAGGTAGCTGAGGGTGGTGAGGAAAAGTGCAGAGAAAGAAGGTCTAGGGAACCCGGGTTCCCTAGCACAGGTTCCCACACATCCAAGGTTACAGAGAGCACAGAGAACAGCTCTCTGGAAGAAAGGAAGCCTTGTGCATGATAATCTGTGGCACTACACCAAGCAAAGGAAAACAGAGATGTCATAAACTGCCAGCCAGGCATGAACTCCCACCCACCCATATCTCTGTAGTTCAAGTGCCACATGGTAGGAATTAGACATGGTGAGCTGCATCGCTCACGGCAGGCTGCTCAGCTATTGAGTTCTCTTTTTCTTCTCATGGCTCTTTGTAGGATGAACAGGAATGACATCCTTTACAGTTGTGACCAAGCCTGAGTCAAGCCTGTACTATTCTAGCTGTGCCTTTCCTTCGCCTGACCTGCTCTAGTCAGGGCCTGCATGCCAGCTTGTTCACATTGTCTCCATTGCCTTCCTGGCCGCACCCCCACTGTGAGCCTCAAGTCTGTCCTCTGTGCCCCTTTATACTCAGCGCCACTCTCACCATCACAGGGAACCCAGAACACAGACACGCTCATGCTGGGTTCTTTAATGCAGGCATGGATTTCATTCATGTGTCCACAGTTAAGATGAAGAGAGTGAGGCTAGAGAGGTGGCTCAGCTGTTAACAGCACTTGCTACTCTCCCAAAGGACCATGGTTCAATTCTCAGCATCCACATGGTAGCTCAAAATCACTTGCAAATACATTTTCAGGGGTTTGATGCCCCTTCGGTCCTCTGTGTGCACTGCATATCAGGGATACACACAGGCAAAAATACCCACAGACATTAAACAAACTTTTTTTCTTTTAATTAAGAAGCAGAAACAAAGGCATCCATGCCTGCTAGTGATCAGCTTTCTAGCTGCACTTTAGACAGTCCAGGGTCCTGTGCTCAGGGAATGGTCCTTCCCATAGTAAAAATGGATCTTCCCACATCAGTTAAGGTAATCAACATCATCTCCAGAGGCATGCCCAAGGCCCTTCTTCCAGCTGAGTCTATATTCTGTCAGCTAGCTAACCATCACAAATATTCTGAGAGGGTCTCACTAGGGAGGTGCATATAAGAGATTTGGGGGAGAAAAAAAAAAGGTTCTTTGGAGAAATTATCCTGTTTTCTTACTGGTGACCAGCTGACCCTTTGGAGCACAGGAGAGGCAGAGTTCACCCTAAGGCAGGCTATGCTGAGCATCAGGCATGGTAGGGTTTTAGGGAAAGATTGTAGTACCAAGTCACTCCCAGTTAAGTAACTTAATAGAATTAATAGCAATTAGGCAAGATACCATATGATTTATAATCTATTATTTTCATTTATCTACCATACCTTCTGACAAAAAAAACAAACAAACAAACAAACAACAAAACCTGTCTTCACACTGCTTGAAGACAGAATCACAAAGAGCACATTTCTGGGAAACGTGATTTTTAAGCAGAGACTATCTCAGAGCTGGAGAGCTGGACATAATGATGACTAAGTCAGACTGGTGGCATTTAGCTTCTTCAAGGTACATTAACTGTTAAAGTATCTTTACTGTTTCAACCTTCTCCTCCAAATTCCCGTCAGTGAGCATTACTGGCTACTTTAGATTCTCCATGTGGAATTTTCCAACAGCTCACAAAGTATTTTCTGATGGTTTATTTTGTTAATTATGGGTGTTTGTGGTTGTTCATTTGCTTGCTTGCTTGATGCTTGGTTTGTGGAGGGGTTTGCTTTGTTTAGAAACCAGGCTTCATGTGGCCAAACTTCCTTCAAGCTCATTATATAGCAAAAGATGATCTTCAACTTCTGATCCTCCTGCTTCTGCCAACCAGGTTATTACAAGCCTGTGATACCATACTCAGTTCATTTGTGCCAGAGATCAGATCTGAAGCTTCATGCATGCTAGGCAAGTATTCTACTGTCAGAGTAGAGGCTCAGCCACATGAGTTCCATTTCTATATTCTTTGCAAAGCATTCCCAGCTGGGGTCTTCAGAGTTTCAAGAAATGAGAAACTTGTTTTGGAACCTTGTGCCAGCAGCTCTGACAATTGGAACAAAAGGAAGAGAATGTTTTAGTCTCTGCTTTAATAAAATGGTTCCAAGGGACAGGAGGAAATGATGGCACACTATGGTTTGGATATACCTGTCTCACGTTTGGGAAGCTTGGCTCCAGTACAGCGATGCTAAGAGGTGGTAGGAACTTTTAGGAGTGTATCCTGAAAAGCTTTAAGACACTGCTGAAGAAGGATTATAGTAATTCTCAGGGGCCCACTGGCTAGTTCTGTTACAAGGATTATTATTATCTCAGGCTGACTCAAATCCTGTGAATCACATTATGGGCTCCTGTTACTGTGTAATCTGTCCCTTGCTTGTGTCCCCACCAGGTCCTTGAACTTCCAGAACTGAGAGCAGTGTAAACCCTTTTTCTTAATGAGGTAACAGAAAACAGAATATTGAGGAATGATGTACTGCTGAAGAAAGGCGAAAGAAGAGTACAAAGTAGAGGTTCATCAAATCTGCTTCTACCAGACTGGGCTGAGCTATACTGCAGAAGCACAACTGAGAATGTGTGGTGTGCTTGCTAGGTGATCATGAGACAGACACTAGCATAAGAAAAATCTGCATTGCTTAGGTCTCAAAGTTGTGGTCAGATGAAACAAAATGTTATATATGGAAGCATAAAGAATGCAACAAAAGGATTTAAGAAAAGGAAAATCTGTAAAGTTTTAAGTGGTGATAAAATGTAACTAATTAAAGCAAAATGATGAGGATGAGAAAGCAGATATTTTCTTTAGATATTCCTCTTAACGTTGTTAAAGTGATTTTTATATTCTTATTCTTAGCAAACAGCTAACAGTTCTGTGTACAGCAGATGCTTCCAGCTCTTCCTTCAAAATAAATCTCCCATCTGTCCATGGCTCTAGCTTCCAGTGCTGCAGAAACCAGCATCACAAAGAGGTGGAGCAGCCTCTGCACTGGACTCCAAATCCCTACTCCATGGAGCATCATTTGCACTGTGATTCAGAGGGTGCCTGCTCTTTCACATTACTGAATGGTTTATTGCTATTTCTATTAACATATTCCAGGGATTTGATCTGACTAGAATAATGAGAGGATGAAAAGACAAACACAGTCAAGTGGACACACAGAAAAGGAGGGATCTGGTACACCATCCTTTCTGATACAGAAACCTCAGCATGCTGAAGCTTGGTGTACTTATTATATTGAGTTGAACGGAAAGGTTTGGGGCTACCACATATAGATGAACAGGCAGGCAGGGTTATTACATAAGATAGACAAGGAGGAGGAGTTATCAGACACAGATGTATAAGGAGACAGGGTCATCACATACAGAGAGACAAGGAGACAGGGTCATCACATACAGAGAGACAAGGAGACAGGGTCATCATATATACAGAAACAAGGAGACAGGGTCATCACATACAGACAGACAAGGAGGCAGTCATCACATACAGTGGGACAAGGAGGCAGGGTTATTACTCAGAGATAGAAAAAGAGTTGGGGTTATCACACACAGATAAGAAAGTGGGGTTATTACATACAGATAGACAAGGAGGTGGGGTTATTACATACAGATAGACAAAGATGCAGAGTTTATGGTGGATAGATGGATAGATAGGATAGGTTCAGCTAACCTCTCTAGGAACATTCTCTACAGGGTAGGCCTTCAGGCCATAAATATTTATGGAGAATAAGCTATGGTGGACATTTTTCTGTATACACTATTAGCATCATCAGCACATGAACAGGAGGAAGGCTGTGACATTTCTTTGAGGTTCACCTCAGAGAAGGGGGGTAGCTGCCATTTTCCCATGAGTCTAGGACAATGGTCATTGACATGGTATATGCATGTCACAGCAGACATTTACTCAGGACCAAACACACATACAGGGCTTCCTCTATCCACACAGCTTATGATCACACTTAAATTCCAAGTGGTTGTCAGACCTCTATCTGTGCCCTGGGCCCATATTCATCCCTTCTTGCACATTCCATATCTGAAAAAGAATGATTTCCACCTCCCATATCTAGACTGGCACAACAAAGAACAGGAATACAGTATCCACCTGTTACAATGCAATATCAGAGGCCACTCGACTGGGGGCCTGTATAGTCCCACCACCTCCGTGACAGCACTTGGCAAAGAATCATGGCCTGGGAGGTCCCAGCCATTCTGTGGACAAAGAATATTTGAAAATCAAGAAACAAAAGGCAAGTTATACTTTTGAAGGGATTTCAGATTTGGGGACATCAGAGCCTGTGCCCACCTACTGGGTTCAACATAAAACAAAGAGTACCAGAAGTGAGGGTGTTGTTCACACTGGCCAGCCTTGGGTCAAGTCTTATTGTGCTAACACACATGGAAGGGTGGCAGTTCCATAATGCTAAATAACATAGCAATAATTTCAAATTTTCTGACATTAATACAGGAACTAGATTTTCACAGCAGAATACAAGAAATGTAATTCACTCAACTCCTACAGTCTTAGAGTCACCACGGTCTAGGACACTATAGCTACCTGTTAGGGCAACTGACAGTTTCAGGTCTTTCTTTCAAAATCTTAACTAATGCATCTGGACAATGTTGGTGAGCAGGACATACCTACTCACTCCTTCGAGTTGTTTTTGGCAGATGAGAGGTATGAAAAAATTTTAATCATCCAAGATTGAATTAGGACTTTCCAGAAATCATTGACAATTGGAATATATGGGAGAAGAAGCGCCTAGCCTCACAGAGTTTTAAAGTACAAAGGTGGAGGGATACCCAGGGATGGCCCCACCTGCTCTGAGAAGGGGATGAGGGAAGGATTGTGGGAGGAGGGAGCAATGAAAAGGATGTAAAGTAAATAAGTAAAATCAAACAATAAAAAAACCAAAAAGATAAATAAAAGACTTTGCAGAAATCATTGATAATTCGAGTGATGTGTTCCTACTACTCAGAAGAGTGTTTTATGTTGCTAGCAGATTTAGAAAGTCTAAGAACAAGACAGAGATGGATAAATGTTAGAAGAGATACCTATATTCCATGGTAGAAAAGTTACTTTTAAACATTCTGTAAGGAAGGAGAAAAGGCAACGTAGATCAGTTGACATCTTAAAGACAAAAGAAAGTTGGGGCAAAAGAGTGAGGTGAAATAAAACGTGGGAAAAATAAATACCCAATCCATGATTTTCTTAGAGGAAAACAGGAACACATGAAGTACATTATGCCAGGTGAGGAAACAAAAAGCAAAGCACAGCATAGAGGTTAGCCACATCACCAAATGGTCTGGCTGACTGGCACAGCATAGAGGTTAGCCACATCACCAAATGGTCTGGCTGATTGGCACAGCATAGAGGTTAGCCACATCACCAAATGGTCTGGCTGAGTGTATAAGAAAGCGCTGAGCTCTGCAATCCTGAGCATTATGACAACTGTGGGATTTTGGTTACTGTCCTTTACTAATAATACAAACAACATAGAATGAATAAAGACACAAGTATACTGACAATGGCATATTATTCAGACTTCAAGAAGGAAATACAGCCTTATGTATCTGTACCCATGACACCAAGTTACCCTTATGCCAACCCTAAATGCAGTTAAGAATGATGTCACAAGGTCCATTAATCATTTTTGACAAAATGTCACTGTTCTGCTGGATGCTGAATATGGAGTATCTAGAAGAGGAGTATGTACACTGGAAAGCCCAGTGCTTCTGTTCCATAATAAAAGTTTATTAAAGTAAGTAAATGTTTGTAAAAAGCTTCATTTGGTGATAGTATTTGTGGGGTTTTCTCTTTGTGTGTTTGTGTTCTTAGATAAAATATGAAGGAAATTTCTGTAGAATATTCACTTGTATCCTCAGGCTTCCTCTAGGAAGTAGAATAGAGATTAATAGCTCTTAGGAAACGTATCAGAGTAAAATCTGAGTGAGTGATATGATTCTGCCTGTATATGTTTGAAGATAACATGCTGAACCCCATGAAGATGTACGGCTACATGTGGACAACTTTTATTTTATTTTATTCTTTATTTTATTTTATTTTCTCTACATACTGGTTATTGCTCCCACTCCTGGTCACACCCTTTCACAATCCCTTCCCCTCCCGTTCTCTGAGAAGTAGAAGCCCCTCCCCCCTGCATATCCCTCCAACCTGGCATGTCAGGTCTCTGCAGGGTTAGGTACATCCTTTCCCACTAAGGCCAGACAAGGTAGCCCAGCTAGGAGAACACATCCAACAGAAAGGCAACAGTTTTGGATAGCCCCTGCTCCATTTGTTCGGGACACATAAAGACCAAGCTGCACACCTGCCACACATATGTTGGGGAGTTGTGAGGTTAAGCTTGTGTATGCTCTTTGGTGAGAGCCCCAAGGTCCATGTTAGTTGGCTTGGTTGGTCTTCCTGTGGAGTTACTATCCCCTTCAGGGCCTGCACTCTTCCCCCCGCAACTCTTCCATAACAGTCCCCAAGCTCCATTCACTGTTTGGCTGTTAGCCTTTGCATCAGTCTGAGCAGCTGTTGGGTAGAACCTCTCAGAGCCACAGCCTTGCTAGACTTCTATCTGCAAACATAAAAGGGTATCATTAATAGTGCTAGGGGTTGGTGCTTACCCATGAGGCAGGTATTTAGTTGGGCTCATTACTGGTTGGCAATTCTCTCAGTCTCAGCCCCATTTCCCATCCCTGCATTTCTTGTAGACAGACTTGATTTGAAGTCAAAAATTTTATGAGTGGGTGGATACAGGGGATGGTCTCTTCAGGATCCATATCCCAATGCTGTGACTCACAACTGAGATCACCTCCATTGATTCTTGGGTGTCTCCACTATCCCAGGTCTCTGGCATGTCCTAGAGATCCCGCCCTCCTCCCTACTCCATTCATTCTCAGCCATCTGGTCATCTTTCCTGTCCTTCCCCATACCAGATCCTGAATCTCCCCATTTCCCTCCCTATCCCTTCTTCTACCCAGTCTTTTCCCTCCATCTTGGTGCCAAGACCATTTTATTCCCCTTTCTAAATGAAACTAAAGCATTGTTCCTTGGGCTTTCCTTCTTGTTTAGCTTTTTGGGGTCTTTAGATTATAGCTTGGATATCCTGTGTTTGTTGCTAATATGCACTTATAAGTGAGTACATAACATGAATGACATTTTGGGTCTGGGTTACCTCACACAAGATGATATGATCAAGTTCCACCCATTTGACTTTAAAATTCATGATGTCTATTTTTAACAGCTGAAGAGTATTCTATTGTGTAATTGTACCACATTTTCTTCATTCATCCTTCAATTGAGGGACATCTATATTATTTCCAGTTTCTGGCCATGATGAATATAGCTGCCATGAACATAGTTGAGCAAGTGTCCATGTGGTATAGTGGAGAATATTTTGGGTGCATGTCCAGGTCTGGTATAGCTGGGTCTTGTGGTAGAACTATTCTCAGTTTTCTGAGAATACTGAGAATTTGTAAATTTGATTTCCAAAGTGATTGTACAAGTTTGCACTCCCACCAGCAATGGAGGAGTGTTCCCCTTGCTCCACTTCCTTGCCAGCATGTACTATTACTTGAGATTTTTAACTTAGCTATCCTGACCAGTGTAAGATGGAATCTCAACATTGTTCTGATTTGCATTTTCTTGCTGACTAAGGATTTTGAACACTTCTTTAAGAACTTCTTTAAGTGAAGTGCCTTTCAGGCTTTCTCTGTTTAACTCTGTACCCCATTCTTTATTGGACTATTTGGGGTATCTACCTTCCTGTGTTCTCTATAAATTTTGCATATTAGTGCTCTGTCACATGTGTGGTTGATAAAGATCCTCTCCCAATCTGTAGGCTGTTGTTTTGTGCTTTGCCTTAGAGAAGCTTTTCAGTTTCATAAGATCCCATTTATCAATTGATAATCTTAGAGCATGAGCCATTGGTATTCTGTTCAGCCATTGGTATTCTGAGAATGGGGATATTTCCCATTCTCTGTTATATCAGATTGAGTGTATCCAGTTTTATGCTAAGGACTTTGATCCACTTGGACTTGAGATTTGCACAAGGTGATAGAAATGGATCTATTTGTATATACAGATATCCAGTTAGATCAGCATTATTTGTTGAAGATGCTTTCTGTTTTTCCCATTGTTTTGTTTTGTCTTCTTTGGGTAAGATGAAGAACTCAGGAAGGTTGGATGAGGAGGGGGGCAACACTTGGGATGTAAATAAATAAAATAATTTTTAAAAACTAATAAAAAATCAAGCGTCCATATTGTGGGATTTTTCAGAGTCTTCAGTTTGAGTCCATAAATCCACCTGTCTGAGTCTGTACCAATAACATGCCGGTTTTTTCACTGTTGCTCTTTAGTACAGCTTGAGGCTAGGGAAAGTATTACCTCCAAAGTCCTTTTATTGTTCAATATTGTTTTGGCTATCCTGGAATTTTTGATTTTTCATAGGAAGTTGAGATTTGCTCTGTCAAATTCTGAAAATAATTGTGTTGGAATTTCGGTGGGAATTGCACTGAATCTGAAAATTGCTTTTGGTAAGTTGGCCATTTTCAGTATGTTAATCTTACCTGATCCATGAGCATGGGAGATCTTTCTATCTTCTGATATGTTCCTCAATTCCCTTCCTCAGTGATTTGAAGTACTTGTCATAAAGATCTTTTCTTGCTTGATTAGAGTTACACCTAAATATATTATTCATGGCTATTGTAAATAGTGTTGCTTGCCTAATTTTTTTAAATCATTTGTGTAAAGGAGGGCTAGTAAGGTTGTTTTAGTTAATTTTGTATCCAGTCACTTTGCTGAAGGTGTTTATCAGATGTAGTAATTTTCTGGTTGAATTTTTGGGGACATTTAGGTATACTATTATATCATATGCAAATCCTGATACTTTGAATTGTTTTCCAATTTTTATCATTTTAGTTTCCTTTAGTTGTCTTATTGCTCTGGCTAGAACTTCAAGCACTCTATTGAAGAGATTAGGAGAGGGTGTCCAGCCTTGTCTTAGCTCTGATTTTAATCTGTTTTAAGTTTCTCTCCACTTAGTTTAATGCTGGCAATTGGCTTGCTGTATATTGCTTTTGTTATACATAGGCATACACCTTGTATCATTGATCTCTCTAAAACTTTTAACATGAAAGGATGTTGGATTTTGTCTAAGGCTTTTTTTTAGCATCTAATGAAATTGTCATGTGTTTATTCAATTTCAATTTTTTTATGTGGTGGACTATATTGATTGTTTTTTGCATTATGAACCATATCTACATCCCTGGCATGAAGCCTACTTGTTCAAGGTGGATAATGTTTTTAATGTGTTCCTGGATTCATTTTGCAAGTGATTGTTTTTATTTATTTTTTTAGTAGTTTTGAAATCAATGTTTGTAAGAGAAATAGGTCCAAAATTCTCTTTCTTTCTTGAGTCCTTTTGTGATTTAGGTATCAGAGTGACTCTGGATTCATAGAATGACTTTGGCATTGTTCCTTCTGCTTCTTTTTTGTGGAAGAGTTTGAAGATCATTGGTATTAGCTGTTCTTTGAGAGTCTGGTAGAATTTTGCACTAAAATCATCTGGCCCTGGACTCTTTGATTTGAGACTTTTTAATGACTGCTTCCATTTCTTTAGGTGTTATAGGGCTGTTTGCCTGATTTTGATTAAACTTCAGTTGTTGGTATCAATCTAGAAAAAAATTGTCCATTTTGTTGAGATTTTCAAATTTTGTGGGATACAAACTTTTGAAGTAAAACTAATGATTCTTTGAATTTCCTCAGTATCTGTTGCTATGTTTCTTTTTTGTTTCTAATTTTGTTTATTTTGATAATCTCTCCTATGTCTTTTGGTTAGTTTAGCTAAGGGTTTGTGTAACTTGTTGATTTTCTCAAAGAACCAGTCTTGGTTTCATTGATTCTTTGTATTGTTTTCTTTATTTCTAACTGATTGATTTCCATCCTGACTTTGATTATTTCCTGCCTTCTACTCCTCATTGATGTGTTTGTTTCTTTTTTTTTTCTAGAGCTTTCAGGTATACTTTTAAATTGCTAGTATGAGAAGTTTCTAATGTCTTTATGTAGGCACTTGATGCTATGAACTTTTCTTTTAGCACTGCTTTCATTGTGTTCCACAAATTTGGGTATGTTGTACTTGCACTTTTATTGAATTCTAGAAAGTCTTTAATTTTTTTTCTTTCTTCCCTGACTGAGAAATCATGATATAGAGAGTTGTTCAGTTTCTACGAATAAGTAGACTTTCTGGTGTTTCTATTGTTGTTGAAATGCAACTTTCATCCATGGTAGTCTGATAAAATACAGGGAGTTATTAAAATTTTCTTGTACTTTTTGAAGCTTGCTTTGTGACCAACTATATGATCAATTTTGGAGAAGCATCCATGAGTTGCTAAGAGGAAAATAAATTCATTTGTGTTTGGGTGACTCATAATGTCGGTTGTTTTCATTATTTCTCTGTTTAGATTTTGTCTGGATGATCTTTTAATTGGTGAGATTAGGGTGTTGAAGTCTCCCACTATTTGTTTATGGGGTTTGATGCATCATTTAGGTTTTAGTAATGTTTCTTTCACAAATGTGGGTGCCATTGTGCTTGGGGAATAGATGTTCCAAGTTGAGATACCACCTTGGTAGATTTCTTTTCCTTTGATACATATAAATTGTCCTTTCCTGTCTCTTTTTATTAATTTTGGTCGAAACTCTGTTTTATTAGATATTAGAATTGCTATTCCACCTTGCTTGCTTCTTGGGTCCATTTGCTTGGAAAACTTTTTTCTACCCCTGTACTCTGAGATGATGTCTATCTTTATTGATCAGGTGTGAATATTTTCTGGAGCAGAATGATGGATCCTGCTTTTTGATTGTTTGTTTTGTTTTTGTTTTTATTTTTATTTTTTCAGAAACAATGGTAACTCAATTGCTGGGTTCATCAACCAGAATCCTAATCTTGTAAGCCATATTAAATCTCAATCCTCCTGTGGTGAATGCTAGTGGATTTATCATACAAACCAGTAGACACTAATAGGTACATCTTGTCCTCATGCTATCCCTCTCCAAAAGCTTACATCCTTCCTGCTTCCTCTGTCCAACCCAGAAGTTCCACCTACTTGCCAAGTGATTGGTTCCTTTATTTATTTGGGAAAAGTTCACAAGAAGTCATGTGAGTATGTTTCTTACTCCTAATCCTCAACCACTCCTGGGAAAGCAGAATTAATTTCAAAGTACAAGCAACACCAGGCCCATCCACAACACTTTCTCCTTTCTGTTCAAACAAAAACCAAAACTTTTCTCTCAAATGTAAATTGAGTGCAACTATTACCATTTTGTAATTTATAAAGTACAAGATAGACCGGACACCTAGTCCATCATTTTTGTCAATAAAATAAAACACTGTCATCTATCCTTACTTAAAAGACTTATAATTCTACACTTGACTTATGTCCTGGTTTTAAATTGTATGCCATCTGAAAAACATCCTCTCAGTTCTGTTCTCTCAATGTTAAATAGCCTGAGTTGGCTATGAGACTATAAGTAGTCTTTCAACCCTGTTGGAAATCCAAGAATAACCAACATTATCTGATGATATAGGAAGCCTAACACAGCTTCCAGAACTGAAACAAGTTGTAGAGACAGCTGCCTACCTATACCTCCTGAGTAAGTCAGGAAGTTGGAGCATCAGGCTTCAACCTCCTGGCCCAGGATATTGTCACAGACCTTGAAAAACAAGAATTATTAAGAACTACCTTATTCTGTCTCGGCAGAACTAAGCTGTCCTAACTTATAACTTGTGTCCACTCAAGAGACAGTACAGGTCTGCAGGAGAGACAAGCAATTTCTGCCCAGTGGCCACCTAGCTACAATGTGCCATCTCACCTGGAGGTAAGATGCTCAGCTGCTTCTTTGAGTCCACAAATGGGAAGCTGTTAGGAGCAGATTTGTCTCAACAACAAGCAAATAAATAACATTAAATGTCAATTTCTGTGGATTTCTGATACTTTTGAAAACCAATTATCTATGTAAAATAATCTGAACTGTTGTCCTTTAACTACCCTCAGCTATTGCTAATTAAAATATCTGAAAACACCCTAAACGTAAACTCAGAGCCATGAATTTGTGATTTGGCCCTTAACTCACAGGCTTAATCATTTCAGATCAGTTTATAATAACAGTTATAGAAGGACTGGCTCCATGTCTTGCACTTTTAAAGTTTGTATCAATAGAAGAAATTTATACCAATGAAACCCTGATTCTGCATCAAAATAAATTCTGTACCAAAATAAGAAATTATGATTGACTTCAACTTAGTAACAATTACAAAGATTTCTACCAAATGAGATTATGGCTATACAATCAATTCTACCTTTTTCCTCCATGTTCCAATTATGACCAATTCGAAATTCTCCAGCAAGGCAACCTCAGAATAACCACCAAGTCCAAGGAACTGGGATGACAACTCTTCATAACTTCTTCAAGTTGAATATGGACGTTGAGATATTTTTGAAGAAGGGGGAAAGGGAGTGATGATGGGGAAGTTGGTTGGCCTTAAGAAGGCCACACGGACAATTGGATTAGTCTCTCATGTTTCTGTCCTGACTGGATCTGGCTGAAAGTTCAAGACATCAGGTGTTCAAGCAGGTCAGGTTAGTATATTTGACTATGGTTCTCACCAAAGCTGTATATTCTGTAATTATACAAATCTCAAAACAAAATTTTAGTATCATCAAGATAACTTTTTTTTTTTTTGATTCTCTGGAATCTAGTTCTCTGGGGGTCTCCTCTGAAAGATGTCCAGAGCCTAATCATCTTCTCTAAAAACACATAGACAAAACCTTTCTCCAAAGTCAGTATATCCTTCAGCTAGTAACCAGAAAAAAACTTTATTTTGACCCCTCTCTCAGAGGAATAATATAACCACAAAACTCAAAAATCACACCCATTTTGAAAATTAAACCAATCCAAAACAATTAAGGTAAACTAAAATACTGTATGTGCCTATTCTTAGGCCTTGTCCTCATTCTATCCCCCTCCTAAAGCCAGATGGAATCTGTTTTTACCTATGTCTTTTTATTGGGTAATTGAGTCCACTGATGTTGAGAAGTTTTAATGACCAGTGATTGTTACTTCCTGTTATTTTGATGTCTGTGTGTATGTGTGTGTGTGTGTGTGTGTGTGTTTCTCTTGCTTTTGCTAGTATGGAGTTACTTATCTTCATTGTTCTTGAATATAGTTATCCTCCTTGGGTTGCAGTTTTCCTTCTAGTACTATCTGTAGGGCTGGATTTGTGGATGGATATTGTTTAAATTTGGATTTGTCTTGTAATATTTTATTTTCTCCATCTATGGCGATTGAGAATTTTCCTGTGTATAGTAATCTAAGTTGGCATCTGTGATTTTTTGTTAGAGATTGCAACATATCGGTCCAGGTCTTTTTAACTTTTAGAGTTTCTTTTGAGAAAGTGCAGTGTAATTCTCATAGATCTGCCTTCATATGTTAACTAGCCTCTTTCTCCCTTGTTGCTTTTAATATTCTTTTTTTGTTCTGTAAATTTTGTGTTTTGATTATTATGTGGTGGGAGGATTTTCTTTTTCTGGTCTAGTATAATTGTTGTTCTATGCACTTCTTGTATGCCTGTAGTCATCTCTTTCTTTAGGTTGGGAAAGTTTTGTTCTATGATTTTGTTGAAAATATTTTTTGACCCATGGAGCTGGGACTCTTCAACTACTTCTATTACTATTATTCTTGGTTAGGGCTTTTTAGGATATTCAAGTGATGTGTTTATAAAAAGGTAAAGAGAGAGGGGTTATGTTCTATAGAGATATGTGATGAGATATGGGGGAAGTGGTTGTCTCAGTGGGCTCATGCTGAGGCATCCCTTCCTCTTCCATCTCTCTTCCATCTCCTGTATTCTGTTAGTGCTGCTTCTGTCTGTTGTTCCTGTTCTCTTCCTAACTTTTCCACCTCCAGGATTCCCATAGTTTGTGTTTTCTTTATTACTTCTATTTCCATCTTCTGGTCTTGAACTGTTTTATTTATTTTCTTCACCTGTTGAAGTGTATTTTCCTTTTCTTTAAGGGATTTGTTTCCTCTTCAAATACCTTGATCTGTTTGATTGTATTTTCCTGTATTTATTTAAGGGGTCCATTTATTTCCTGTTGAAAGGCCTCTATCATCTTTATAAGATTAGATTTGAGATCATTTTCTTGTGCTTTGCTTGTTTTAGACTATCCAGGGCTTTCTATAGTGGGGTAGTTGTACTCTGAAGATGTCATATTCCCATGGTTTTTATTGACTGTTTTCTTTTGAGGGCCTTTAGCCATCTACTTGGTGTTGGTCCCTGAATGTTCCTGTGGTAGTCAGGATTGGTAGTGGGCTCAACCCTGATGATCCTGGTATAACACACTTCTGATGGTTATCCTTGGGTTGTATGGTTCCAGGAAAACAGGTCTGTGTGGTTTTGGATTTATAGGTCTGATGAAGTGGGGTGGAAATGCTATGGGAGAATGGAAGTCCACCAAGGAAATCAGACTTCTCAGGGCAGCAGGGGTTGCCCCAGAGAACTCAGCACACAGGGAAAGTGGGTAGAAAAGAGAATCTAACCTGTGTGGTTCAGAATGAGCAGGACTGATGAAGGTGGGCAAAGATAGAGAGGTGGCAGGAGAATCATGTGAACAATTTTTAACTCATATTTTTATCCTCATACTTCTGCTTCATTGTGAATGTCCCTTATTTCCATGACATCATTTTCCCACTTAGGCAATGGAAAAATTGCCTAAGTGGGAAAATGTTCCCATTGTTTCCTGTAGTGGGTTTGCTGGTCATAAAACGGAGTTCATGTTGGGGCTTCTACAATGAGTATGTGTTTAACTAGTCATTATTTGATGAGATAATGTTAACAAAGTTATTATTTTAGAATACATTTTTAGAATACCTTTATTGTGAAAACTATATGATGAATTCAAGCTAACTCTGGCTCCTCAAAATTGTTTGAGACAGAGTCCCTGGAGTCCACCCACCAAGACCAGATACAACCACAGAAATCTTTATATAAAACCCAGAGTTGCTACAAGGCAAGTGACCATGAGAAATCCCTGACTGCTCAACACTAATTTAGGTTGTACATATTGTAAAAGATAAACACATTTTAGAAGCTTTTAAAGAGATGTGTAATATATATATATGTATATATATATATATATATGTAACATATATATACATACATATGTTAAGTGTACTCCAGGAAGGACTTCCAGCCCCAGGGTGTGATCTTGGTTTGGCCATTGTGTCCTATATTCAACCAAATATAAACTGGGGAACTTCAGATGATGTCATGTAGAAGTAGTTAATCTCAACAATGGAGATTAAGCAAAAGAGATTGTTCTCCATGATACAAGGGGCCTTGGCCAATCATTTACAAACTTCTAAAGAAAAAGCCTGAGACTTCTCTATGGAAGCAGAAATCCTATCTCTACACAGCAACAAAAGCAACTATTATTCACAGGTTTCCAATGAGCCAGTTGCTCTTCTGAAGCTATGTGCATACAAGTCTCTCTCTCTCTCTCTCTCTCTCTCTCTCTCTCTCTCTCTCTCTCTCTCTCTCTCTCTCCCTCTGTGTGTGTGTGTGTGTATGTGTGTGTAAAGTATGTCTATGAGTCTCTGTATATGTGTCTGTGTCTGTATGTCTCTGCCTATCTCTGTGTCTCTGTCCCTGTGTGTGTATGTGTGTATAGTGTGTCTATGTGTCTGTCTGTCTGTCTCTGCCTATCTCTGCCTCTGTCTGACTCTGTGTGTGTGTGTATGTGCATGCGGACCTGGAAGTCCTCATGTACCTTCTGCCCAGCCATTGCCCCATGGATTTCTTTTACTGACACATCAAGAACCAATTGAGGAACAGGACCTCAGCATCAGAACTTCCCCTACACCCAGTAATGAAAGGGTTTGGGGTCTCCTAACCATATGCATGAAGAAATGATAAAGGGTTTGGGGAATCTGTCATAGATGATCTCAGGGTGCTCTCCACACCACTAGTGAGCTGAGGACTAGTGTCAACATGAAACACCTGCAGAATAGAGGCTTATAGTTTTACTGAACAGGTCATGAGGACCCCAATTCTTTTTCTGTTGCCTCCTGTTTCCATCAGCCCACTCAATATTTCCCTCATTGGTCTCAAGATAATTTTCTAAAAGTTGAGTCCCATAGAAAGCACCCCCTCACAAAATCTGTATCCCAACAGTCACATCCAATGGCCTAGAGCAAACAGAAGCAAACAGCTAACTGGGTAGCAAGCATAGGCCACCAGGAGGGAAGAGTAGGTTTGTCCACCTGGAGCTTTACAAGTACACATGAGCAATAAACCTGTCTTCTGAATGTGCCCCTGTCTTCTGCTCTCTATTTAGAATGGATCCATTTCCACCTATCCCTCCCAGCCTCCTTTAGCAATGTTGACACACAGTACCAAGATGAGCCATTTTCTCTCCTTGTATGCTAACTCCTCTAGCCCTCTTGCTCAAGAAAGGCCAGTCCACACTGACTGATTCTGAACCTTTAGAAAGGTTTTCCTAGCCCATTTTCTGTAACTCACAGCCTTTCTAGTCAACACCAGCCCACATGACATGAAATCAATGCACTACAGGGAAAGGCATACATGGCCATTTGTGAAGGAAGTGAAACCCAGAAGAGAAAATACCTTTATCATTATATTCTGTAATGCCTCACCTCAAGTTGGATATTGTCTCTTGGTCTATTTATTGTTGACATATGATATTGTATAGTTTGTATATTCCATCTCAAAATTGCTTAGGACTTTAAAATTTTAATTTTATTATTTATTTTATGGAAGATGAGACACATGTATGTATGCATGCATGCATGTAGAGCTCAGGCTATAACTTTAGATACCCATTTTCTCACTCCACCATGTGGATTCTGAAGATTAAACTCAGGTCCTCAGACTTGCCTGCAAGGACCTTTGCCCATGGAGCTGTCTTGCTGGCCTCAAATAGTTGGGTTTTGTTGAACTTGCCATTCATGTTTTTATGTTGAAAAACAAGTCACTTCACTCCTGAATCCAAAATAAATGACAGCCTAAGAACGTAGTTTGAAAGGGCAAGAGGAACTCCACAGGTAACTCACTCTCAGGGAGTGGGAGGAGACTAAGAAATTGGCAGCAGAAGAAGTCCTGCCCATCAAGAAGGTAAGTATCAGTGAGGTCCAAAAGGAGATGTCCCAAGAGTTTACTTAAGGAAACAGAGACTGTCAGCCCACACCCAGTACAGAGCCTGCCACTCAAGATCAACCCTGATCTTGGGAGTCTGGTGAAAACAACCTGCCTCTCTCTGTTCTTTGTTACTCCTCTTTTACACTGATCCTAGCAGGAGAGTCTCTCTCCTTGTGCCTTGGTCTCTATCCCAGAGAGAAAAGAGTTCCCTAACAGTTGGTCAATGTCAGGTTTTGATTGTTGTTCAAAGCAGACTACCCTCAACTGCAGCAGTGAAACCATCACCTGACTTGATGTGCAGTGAGAACCTGTTCTCAAGAGTGGCCACAGAAATCCTGTGTTGCCTCCAATGTTCAGACTGTTTTTACTCATAAATAGAGAAAGGATCATCCTACTGGGCCAGTTTCGAGGGTGAGTGAAAAACAAGAGCTGATGGATTTTCTGGCAGTATTATGGCTCACTCTAACCAGTGTTGGTGGCAGTTTCTGCACCAGAACAATCAGGGCATTATCCACTACCACATTTTCCCACTTCTGCATTTAAACACTCTGGAATATTGATGTGGAGTGGCCTTCATTTGAAAAGTACATCTGGCTGATCCCATTAAGTTTATTTTCACTGTGTGTAGTCTGAGAATGTTAGAACACTAAGGGAGTTTCCTGGAGATGGATCTGCCCACGTAGACAAGCTTGAAAATGAGCCTGCCCCCAGCAGCCCCATTCTTTCCTGTTACACATAATGTATGCAGGCTTCCAGACTGAGCATTTCATTTGCATACAGGCCTACAGCTTGCACCCAGAAGAGCTCTCAATTTTGCAGGCACCATTATTTATGTGCTTTCCCATGCCATCCCTATTGCATTGGTAACTACACAATCTTCCCAAACTGTCAAAATAAAAACAAAGTTTCAGTTTGCTTTAGCTTACTTCAATCATCTTTTATATATTTTAGGCTCCATCTTTTTAGTTGAAAGCAGAGAATTCAGAGCTTCCAGGATGGGCCTTATTCCAAACAGAAATCTTGGAGTTTTTCTTTTCAATGTCAAACTCAGTGAGCAGGATCAGGCCTAGAAGCAAAGTGGAGACTACAGCATATAGCATGAGAAGTCTTAAGTGGCCTTGAGTGCATGGCAATGCCCTCAGTGGGCTGGTCCAGATTTCAGAAAAAGGGTACTAGGTATTCAGTTATGAAGAACGTAGATCATTCTTATTGTCAGAGGCACAGCTCATTTATTACCAAAACAAATGGTCACTTGTAATTGATGGCTAATGATTACTGGAACATACTTTTAGTAGGGAACATAGTTATCTAAGGATCATTGAGATGGCTCAGTAGTTTAGGGTACCAGCTTAACTACTTAATGCCACCAAACTTGATGACATGAGTTTATTTCCTAGAACTTACAGCATAGAAGGAGAAAACTAACTCCCTTAGGTTACCCTCTGATCTCTACATGTGTGCCATGTCATGTATGTGCATGTGTGCACATTTATTCTTTAATTATTCCTGCTATGACCATGATCAAGTCTCAGATGTCTCAGGACATAAATGTATCAGTTATACAAGTTACTAGTTATTACTTTCAGTTACCACATAAAATGAAAACTCAGAAAATATGAGGTTGTACTTGAATATCTTCATGAACTCAGACAATTGAGTATCTGTTACATAAAATATCTCTCTACCTATATATAGCTAGCTTAGCTATTTGTAAAGGGCATTGGTCAAATAAATAGATGATTGGGAGATTTGAACTATTTATGGAACCTGTTGTTTAATTTTATATAATGAGTACCTGACATGTAGAAGACACAATAAAAATGTAATTATTATTCTTAGTTATAAATAATATATTTTCTATATTTGTTTGATAAGTCTTGGAGAATTACCCTCAAATCATGTTACTCCAGGGTTGTCTTGGACCATGATTTGTGGTAGAGTCTTGTGGTAGTTGCAAGCTTACCAATTATAATTTTGAAGGAAATAAAAACTAATTAATATTCCATTCTTTAAAGATTGTTAAATAGGAAGCTGATAAATTTCCACTATTTGAGATTTTTATAACATTTTATATCCTTTCTCTACCTTTTTAAGCTGGTGAGCATTTTTCACCTTCTTTTAGCTCAGAGAGTAATGATCAAGCCAATGAGAATTCCCTCATTAGATAGTCATATAGACAGATATGTCTGGCAACTCAGGGTCCACCTCCTCCTTTCTTGATCTTCATCATGTTTCTATGTAAATTGTCATGGTGAAAGTAATCCATGCTGGCAAAAGACTAGGGGGAAAAACAACAACAACAACAACAACAATAAAAGACCATCAGGGTAAAAAGAACTGCTAACAGGCAACCTGGAATATAACAATATAACAAAATCTGAAGAATTCACCAATATACTGGTTCATGTTTGTCGATGTGTATAGAATCTCACATTTTCTCTCTGCAAATTAATATTATCTCATCATATTGGTTTTTTCTCTATAACTCATTACTTTCATATGTAATTACTGAATTTGATCCTTAAAGCCAGTGAAACATGAACTGTAACATTACTCTTATTTTAAAAATAGAGGCACCAAGACTTGAGCAGCTTACACAATCTTTCCCATGTTACATAGTTGGCACACTCTAGGGGCTCTGCTAGTCTGATGACTAGTCAAAGGAGTGAGATCTCAGCATGATTTTAATACCAGAGATGCTCTCTTGTCTTAATAACTAGCACACTTTGATGGCACCAGCACAGAACTAAGGAAGGTCACAATTATTCATTACACATGAAAACCTGCAGTTATTCCCTTAACATCAATTGCACATTCAGTGAAACCCATTTCTAAGGAAGCTAGAAAGTCAATGAAAACATAGAGCATGTTCTCTTAAGAAACTCATCGGTATATTGCCACGTGCCCAATAATGTGAGGTAGCCTACAGAGACCCTCATTAGATGCCCAGCTTCAAGACTCCCAAGTTTTACAGTGAATAGCTGGGCACTCCAGGACTCAGGAATCAGGTACAGAAAACTCATGACTTCTAAAATGTGTCATAGTAAACAGGTCTCACTCTTACATTTCATATCTAGAATTTATAACTAATATAAGCACGTGGATAGCATTCATTTGCAACAATATCCTGCATATTCAACGACTATCAAAGGGGTTGGCTGAATGTTAAAAAGAAAAAAAAAAGAATTTTGCAAATTGAATGGGTTTGCAGGGGATATCTTTGAAGAGTAAGCCTGCAAATAGTTAATTATTGATTATTCCCACCCATTCCCTTTACCAAGAATTAAATATCAAACACCAGATTTCCTTCATTCTTTGCAAACAAAAAGAACCTCTGAATCAAACAGTACTTACAGTTTCCAGTAACTAAACTGTAATTTATTTGTTTATTGAGCAAGCATTTAGTGTACCATTGTGTTATTGAAAAACAGATAAACACGGGCTGCTTTACTTTACTTAAGAAGAAGTAACTAAAAACAGTACACCCAGGACAACAAAAGCCAAACAATTTACTCAAGTATATCACATCCGCCATCAGGATCTGTAAGATATTTTAAAAAGCACAAGTTTATTTTGTGAGTTATTTCCTAGGCAATATGATGCTTGAAAGGTTTTCAAAATTTTGTTGTAACTACCAAATTTGATCTCCCCTTCTCTACCTGCCAAAGCAAAGGGAACCTACTGAAGGTTGTAATTGGCTTCAGCCTCTTCCGGCTTAAAGGAACTGCTGCAAAAATACGTAAACTACAATGAATTTAGCTAGCACATTGTTACCTCCATATGCTCAGCACCTGAGTGACTCTGGTCCCTTAGGGACTTCCCAGGAAACATCAGAGACAGCCTCCGAAACCAAAGCTACATTATATTTCAGTTTAAAGATCTATATAGGTCTCCAGAGTAGGGACTCTCTGCTAGTGACAGTTCAATCAAGAAAAAAATGACTTTAGCTATTCTAAATAGAGAAATATGATTCACAGAATTTGTGCCATAGAACAGTTAGGCATAGAACAGTTAGGTGAGAATAGGGGATGGTAAGGTCCTCAGAGTTCAGGGTAGTTTAGAAACTACATCTCTCTAGGATACAGGAGGATGTGATGACAAGGTTTCCATGGTGCGAAAGCTAGATCTCAAGCATAGGACAAATGACTAACTGAGGTACTCCTTAACATCAAAAAGAATGCTGGCAGACAGTGTCTCCCTGATTCCCTCAGTCTCTACCAATTACAGGGTATGGCTGGTAGGGACGATAAACTTCTCCAGCCCAGGGCTGCCCTTCCTCCAGGTACCCTTCTATAAAAAATCCAGACATTTTGGTTATGTGGTCCTTTTAGTCTACCCTCTTGACAATTCTCTTGGCCCAAGCCACCCTTCTTAGTTGGTGGCCCCACTCCCCTCCTCCTCTTCCCCTCCTCCCTCTCTTTATATGGCTTAGTTCAGTCTCTCCATGTTTACTCTGAACATCCCAGATGTTCCTGCCTCTGGCTATGCTCTCCATTTTATTCACATTAACTTTCTCCCCCACTATACCTAAGAATTACTCATATTCTTTCCTTTTTCATTTCTTTCTTTTTTGTGCAGGGACAACCAAAAGAAACAGGATTCTTGTAGGTTTGTCCTGCCAGGAAGGAAGAATCACCAGGGAGCTCAGCCTATGGCAAAGTGAAAGACAACATCCCTCAAATTCTCCCTTCTAGTAGGTTTGAGGAATACAAGCAATGGCCCTCAAAATGAACAGATCCAGATCATTAAATGACTCTTTAAACAGAATTGTTCCATTATAATATATTGACAAAATGGAGCCACCCATGGTGGGTCCAATGAGAGACAGTACCATCAGCAACCCCAGGCTACTCTCACTTGAGCAGAAGCAGCAGATAGAAGGCTGCAATGGAGATACACATGAGCACTATGTTTCAAACTCACCTTTGATGCCTATAACACTTTCTTTACAACAGCTATCCCAGAGTCCTCTGAGTGAAGCTACACAAAGGAAGAGGCATGCTGAATCCTCTTCCCTGCTCCCCGGTAGGAAAAAAAAAAAAAAAAAACAGTGAAACCTTAGGAATTGCTATAGATGTTGCCTAAAACTCTCTGCACTGGTGATTTCTTCTTGTGCTAGATTTTTGCCATTGTAAAAATGTACCTGAGAGAATAAGATACAGGCAGAAGCCTTTGGTTTGGGTCATGCTTTCAGAGCTGTGTGCTCATCATTAGTTAGGCCCATGTTTTTCTGGGCAAGACAGAACATAATGGTGGACAGATATAATAAGGCCATCAGCTGGGGACCAAACTTTCACCTCATGCATCTTTGAAGGGCATTCTAGGCACAAAACCCACACACAATGAAACCTTCTTGTAATGAAAACTGCATCAGTAATAAATGTGTCTGTAATAAAAAAACAGTAATTATGATGTCTGTATTCCCAGCAATTTCTGCAAAGCCCGTGTATTATTTTATTGCTCTCTAAGGTTTTTAAAAATAAGATGCCATATTCCATTTCATTTAAGTATTTGATGGTGTCTCTTTCTCTTCTTGGACTTTGACTCATGCAGTGCTAACTAGGCAGTGAGCATCTGATTATCCAGCTTGAAGTGATTATCCAGCTAGGACCCACTGTCCAGAACACAGCTTGCTGTATCAGGTTTAATTGCCCTAGGCTGTCAGAATGGGGCATCCAGCCTTGACGAAGGAACTCTTCAGAAAACCCTAAACCAAAGGAAAAGCTCTGCCTAAGACAGTCTTCACAGCTGGCAGGAAGTTCAGACAGGTCTCTGCTATTTGCAGAAGTTCAGAGAGACCCCTGCTGTTTGCAGAAGCTCAGACAGGCCCCTTCTGTTTGCAACCCTCTGACCTCCCATTTCTTACATCATTTACTTTACAAAACATAACTGCAAACTTTCTCTGTTTCCATTGAAATAAGTCTCCTTAGAAGACTGTAAAGTTTTGTTGGACATTTGCTTAATGTGTGCAAGGCTCTGGGTTCAATTCCCAGCACCAGAAAGAAATGAAAGCAAGGAAAGGGCAATGAGAGAGAGAATATAAAGGAAGAGAAGAAAATAGGAAAGTACAGATGAACAACTCTCACTTTCTGCCATCAACAATGCAAGCAGGAAAGAGGTCCTCAAGTTTCAGTACAAACTTCAGATGACTGCAATTCTGGGTACCATGCTGACCACACCTACGAAACTTTGAGCCAGAAACACCAGGCAAACTAATTCCAGACTCCTGAATGACCCAGTAAAACTGGGAAAACTAACTTTAGAATGATTTAAGGTCGGTTGGTGAGCAATTGTTACACAATGCTATACAACTAAACTCTTCATACTGAATCTTTTGTGTATCCGTTTTTAGTTCCAGTAGGCTAAAATACCTTTTACCATTAGTCACCAGTAGTAGTAGTTTTCTTTTACTACTACCTTATCTTCCTATGTATTCATCATAATAATGAGTCGTAATCTTCACTACAAAACATTCAGTGACATGTGAACAATGACTATAATATCACACCATTGTGGCATTCTCCACTTTCCCTATGGAAGGCAGGGTATGCTTCTTCCTCTCAGGGCCTGCAGTTTCTCTCGTTCCTGCTTCAGAAAGTCCCTTCTGACTGCACACACACACACACACACACACACACACACACACACAAATATAATTGAGAAGGTTCAGAAAAAGGCTGTGGGTCATTCTGCATAATTGTGAACCAATCTCCATCTATCTCTTGATTTAAAGATGCTTGGCTGTTTTTCTATGAATCCTAAATTCTGTCTACTCTGCAATCTGGAGGAAGCTCTCTAAGCAACTCACTCTGAATATCCATTTTCCAAGTTAATTCTGGATCTGAGCTCTGTATACTTTCTGGAAGTGGGGATAACCACTCTTGACAGACAGTTGGAAATCTCCTTCAGTCTTGGAACACTAACCTTCAAGCAGGATATTTGTCCCTGAGTCACCCTTACTCAGGCACACCAAGCCTCACAGTTGCCTGCAGATCCTCTGACCACTGCTGCTCTTAGCCTTTTTTTTTTTTTTTTTTTTTTTTTTTTTTTTTTTTTTGTCATTAAGCCCACACATTCCTAAGCACTACAAAGTCTAGATTTCAGACTCCTTCTACAAATTGTTCCAGTAGGACCAGTTAAGTCTGAGATCACCTTTGCCCATCCTTGCAGCTGTCACAATTCAAATGATTTGTTGTAGGGATAGGCAGAGGATAAGTTCCACAAGAACTCTCTACCAACAGTAGAGAATCCAGCAAACAGAGGTCAGGAAACACAAGCCTCCTCTTCCCAGTGGGAATAAAGTAACTGAACAGGAGCCCTAAGTGGGACCACATTAAACATCCTCATGTTGACTCAAGCTTTCAGGATACTCAGTCATTGGCCAAGCCATGTTCCTACTCCCTTAAATTGCATTTAGTTTGAATTAGTGTCAAACATACTACTATCCCGCTTTGACAAGTTTTGAAACTATATTGAAAAACAATTTCAAACCAATAAATTTACTCCTTTGAAGTGAAATACATGAAGGGTTTGGGAAAATATAATAACATATATCACTGAAGTCTAACTTAGACTACTGTTGTACATCTGTAAGTTGGTTTTGCAGCTTATCTCAACTCTCATCTGGGCTTGGCACATAGGCTCCTGAATGTTCTAATGGAAGTGCATCCTTGATCCTCTACCTGAGCCATCTAAGACCCTATGCATAAGCTTATCCTGGAGTGCCTGGCTTTAAACAAATTTCATTAATATATATTATATTCACTGTGCAAAGTAACAAGATTTGTGATGACATTTTTATATACCATTCATGTATCCATATCTGTTAGTATCCTCTCCTGCCCCAGGTTTCCTTGTGCTAGTCACTTTTCTCTTCTGAAATTGTCAGAGAGAGAGAGAGAGAGATGACAGAGACAGAGACAGAGACAGAGACATAGACAGAGGCAGAGACAGACAGACACAGAAGGAGACAGAGATAGGGAGAGGGGTGTGCTACATTTTAAAATCTGATTCTACATGTCATAGAAAATAAGCAGCATGTAACTTTCTGGGTCTGACTTCTTTCACATAATATGATAATCTTCAGTTCCATCTATATTTATTGAAAAGGAAATAATTTTGTTCTTCATAGCTGAGTTAACTCCAGCCTTTCATGCTGCGTCTCCAAGTGGCACCCTATTACTTATACTTTGCTGTCTACCAAAATGGAATTTCTAAGTGCAGGCAGCATCAGGATCCCTTTCTTGAAAGGGGAAGTGAACATGTGAAACCTTTTAAAATTTCATATGGATGGAATCAGACATTGCACCAACTATCAGATCATCTTCCCTCGTGAGCAGATTGATGTTCCTGAGTCTGTCAGGACATCAGTGCTATCCTCTGTGTACATGACCTGGAGAAGTTTCCTGCATAAGCTAGTACTTAATTACACAGGAGTACCATATCTCAGTTCTCACTGACTTACAGACTTCAGGCTCAGTGAACTCGTGGAGCTTGGGACCTTTATGTACAAAAGCATTTCTGGCTGGCCAGTGCTGCATAGATGATGCTTAGACCAACAACATCCATCCCCTAACGACACCCCAATGAAGTTCACCCCAATGGGCCAGCATACATTCTACAGTGTGCTTCATTCTCCAGAGCATACACTAAAAAGAAGAGGTTTTGAGGTAGATGGTTGCCACAGTACTCACACTTGGGAACTGCTCAGATAGTATTAGAAACGAGTTCTGGGCATTGAGTGTCTAAACTCTCCTCAGGAATGTCCTTTCTTTGCAAACCAAATTTCTTCTCAGAATAGAACTTTCTCCTCATATCTCTGAGGAACATAGTGTGAAGCTCTTCAGGGGGAACGTAGATGGAATTGAGAAGTTGCGTTATGTGCTGAAAGACTTATTTTTCTCTTCAGCTGCCAGGCACTTGAATCAGATGCTCAAAGTCCCCCCACAGACCTGTGGAGGAAGCATAATCTCTCTTACACAGATTTTCCCCTGCATGATGATCTCTGTCAGTCCGCAGAAGTCAATTAAAATCCATCATAGTGTCAAAGCAAGCAGAAGGAAGAACAAGGCAAGGACATCATCAGAGACCCAGGAAATAATCCTAAACTGGGCTTAGGGATGTCTGGGTCTCCTCCCAGTTTTTAATATGAGTCAAACCACAGGAATAAAATAAACAGTCATCTCAGTGATTTGGTCACAAAATATGAACCCTCCAAGAATAGTTAATTTACCAGCTCCATTATTGTAAGAAATTGGAAAATTCACTGTGAAGTATTTATAGGCGGTTAGCCTCCAGACCTGGAAAGGTAAATCAAAGGAAGAGAACAATAGCGCGGTCTAGTTAACACAGTGGCACAGAGCTCAGGGCAGAATCCCCTGGTGCTATCTTCTCAGAAGCCATTTAGTATTACCTCTCTTTCAAATACAGTTGTACAGCCTGGTGGGACATAATTGCCTGCTATGAAGCCAATTTTGTACATAAGAATTCCTTCTACACTTTATATGCAGTGAGATAGGACCAAAAGAACAAGAAACTCAGGCTAATAATACGGCTCAACAACTAAAAGCACTTTTCCAGAAGCCTGAAGGCCAAAGTATGATTCCTGGGACAGAGTCAACTAACTTCCAAAGGTTGTCCACCTCCACACACCCCACAGGATGTGCAACACCTCCCCTAGACACATGATAATGAATTTTAAAGAGGAAATCAGTATCTTTTCAAAATTCCTCTGACTTAAATTTAGCCAATATTAACTGATGTCAACCAACATTGAGGCATGATCCCTTGTTTAAAGGGAAATCAAAAATGTGGAAAGTTACTTTTTTAATTTAAAGAAGAAATATGGGCAGGGGAGAACACAGAAAAGTAAGTGTATTAATTGGATGCTTGCAACCTTTGCCCAGCTTCCATGGATTTGAATTGCACAGGAGACAATGAAAGAATGAATAAAAGACAGACACACAGACACAGAGAGAAAAGGTGATATCAGATGGACTGAGTTTTCTGATGGAGGAACCACAGCACCCTGGAAGTTCAGCATATGTGTTATATAGAAGTAAACAGGGAAGCAGGACTATTACATACAGTATCCAAAAGGGTAGAGTTATTACATACAAATAAACAAGGAGGCAAGGCTTACAGGATACAGCCAGATCGAGAAGACAGATTGAGCAGTCTTCAGGCCTCTGTAAGGCAGCTGTCTTTGGGATGTAAACATCTGGGGAGAGGGAAGCCATGGTGGGCATTTTCCAGCCAACAATGGAACTTGATACCTGAAGGAAGGCTTTGCCACTTTCCTCAGAACCTCATTCCCAGAGTGAGGGAAGTTTTTCCTTTTCCTCCTTGTATCTGAGGCTTTAGGGTTCTTATTATGGCTCTACACATGTACTAGTACATGTACTAGTTCACTCCAGACTACCCACACTACAGGCTTTCTCTGCTCCTTACAACTATTAGCATTGGAGATGATTGAACAATGACAGTTCTTCTTGAAACAAGCATTCATTTACCCTTGTGTCTGCCTCTTATGTTTTGGGGGGACAAGTGTTTCCTTTAAGTCTCCAACAGTTTGGGGGTGAGGAGGCCCCCCTTGCATACACTCATCTCATGCTCTTTCTCTGAAACCTCCCTTTCCAGGTCGATCTCCTCTTGCCTTGGTCTCACAGCTCCCCACCACTGAGTAATACATTATTCTGCAATATTCTTGCCCCAGTGGTTGACATCTTGACTTTGGCATCAGTTATGATTTGACTACTGATATGTTTCCCACAGGATCATGTAGTTGTGTTAGAATCATGGCTTGCAGCTGAACAGACCATACCAGGCCAATGCAGTTCCACACAACTGAGGTTTATTGTGGTGGAAGAGGTGGCTGCAAAGAGGAGGGGCAGAGAGAGGTCAGAGGGGTCTGTCTTTTATTTGGATAGTGGCATAGCCCCTCATAGGTAAACATGGGATGTGAGTCAAGTGGATTTGGAGAATGTATGGCAGTTGCCATGGCTACAGATGTGTGGGTCATTGTCACCTAGGTGTGATGTCATTGGTTCAGTGCCAATCCTGATGTCAACATACCTCCCTTTTTCTTATCATAAAGAGAAGAAAAAAGAGAGGAGGAGGAAGCCAATCATGAAAAGAGAATGAGGGTGCTGTGTCTCTTAAACTGCTTCATGCCATCTAGGGGCCTCGTCAGTTTGGGGGTATAGATGACTTTCACCTTCAGAGTCCACTTGGTACATTTGCATCAGGTTCCTCTGTGAGCAGCAGTTCCTCTGTGGACAATGACTGGTAATCATGTAACAGGACCTGATTAATAGTTTGGTTAGAAATTTTTTGTATTTGTCATTGAAGGAATGTAGAAACAAGATTAATGAGGCAGGGAGTGAATAATAACACCAAAAAGATGACTAGGAGAGGCGTTATGAAAGGAAGTATCCACTTCTATATAGGATTTTCAAAAATCCCAGAACTGGAAGTCTCACATTCCTTGAAATCATGTACGTCGGATTGTAGCTCCTATATTTTATTTCTCACTATCCCAGATTTGTTGCTGTAGAAACAGTATTCTTCTTAGAGGAACAGGAAAAGACCACCTTCTGTAGCTCTCAGGACATCTAGCCCCTGTTGGTTCTGAAGAATCACAGCTGCCAAAGAATGGATCTATTTGTGGATGGAACCACAGTTTCATATATTTTTTGAAAACTGCTTTCAAACTTAGAAGGGAACACATTATATTGGTTCATGGAAGTTGTTATCCCTGCAATTCCAGTACCAATACTTATGGCTTTTCCTGCAACTGCGAAGAGTGGCACAAACTGAACTGCCCTCTTATGTTAGGCAGCTATCATATCTACAACTGGGATTAGAAGGGGCTCATTTCCATGGATTACTTCTAGTTCAGGGAAAAGGAGTACAAACGTGATGGGCCCTGGTCTCTCTGCTGCTGATGCCTGGGTTGTGTGACATGTTAGTTAAAAAAAGGCAATGTATAATTGTGAGATATTTTATTATAGGAAAGAGAAAAGAAGCTGGCCAAAACCATGTGGAGAGAAAGAAAGGAGAGCAAAGAGAGAAGAAGAGAAGGAGTGGGGGCAAGAGAAGAAGAAAGCAAGAGAGGAAGAGAGCAGGAGAGAAAGCAAGAGAGCAATAGTAAGAGAAGAGAGCAAGAAAGGGAGGGAGCAGGAGAGAGAGGAGGGGGCAAACCACCCCTTATATTTGAGGTGGGGCTATCTATCTGTGGGGCAGGGCATATCTAGCTGTGGTCAGATGATTGGGGGTAGGGTCCAGCTAGAATGCTAGGAGCTTGGGGTATTGTCTATGTGACAGAACACACATCTCCTGTGGGCAGGCTGCAGGTGGGTTGGGGCTGAAACAGGAGCCAGGGTCCCAGGAGGTATGGCTTAACTCATTCTATCGCTTGCAGACAGCACACACTGGGTCACTAGGGTTCCATACTTATACTTGACTGGGCTCAGGTTGTCTGAACAGACCACTGCCCCACACCAACATGCAAACTCCTGACCAGCTGGAGGATAGATGATGATATACCTGAGTGCCACAAAGAATTGATTTGTTTTGGAATGCAGAACATTGTGGCAGAGATGCTACATCAAGGGTTGTGGTTATATTGCAGTCTAGGGAGCTCAGCGTCCCTAAAGAATGTGTCCCAAAGATCTTAAAACAGTTTTCCATTCCAAGAAAATGGATAAAGGAGAAGTATGGAGTCATGGCAACATCACAGTCAGGGTACCTGACAAATATGGAGACAAAGTGTGGAGCAGAGACTGAAGGAAAGACCATCCAGAGACTGCTCTACCTAGGGATCCATCCTATATACAGTCCCCAAACCAGGATGATATTATGGATGCCAGGAAGTGCTTGCTAGTGTCAGCCTGATATGGCTGTCTTCTGAGAGGTTTTGCCAGAGCCTGACAAATACAAAGACAGATGCTCGCAGCCAACCATTGGACTGAGCATGGGGTCCCCAATGAAGGAGCTAGAGAAAGGACCCAAGGAGCTGAAGGGGTTTTCAGCTCCTTAGGAGGAACAACAATATAAACCAATCAGAACCCTGAGAGCTCCCAGAGATTAAACCACCAACCAAAGAGTACACATGGAGGGACTCATGGTTTCAGCTGAATATGTAGCAGAGGATGGTCTTGAGGGACATCAATGAAAGGAGAGGCCCTTGGTTCTCTGAAGACTGGATGCCCCAGTGTAGGGGAATGCCAGGACAGGGAAGCAGGACTGAGTGTGTTGGTGAGCAGTGGAAGGGGAGATGGGTTAGGGGGTTTTCAGAAGGGAAACGAGGAAAGGGAGTAACGTTTGAAATGTAAATAAATATCTAATAAAAAACAAATAATTTTTAAAAATTAAAAAATACAAACAACACGCCAACCTCAAAAAAAATTAAAACACATCAAATATATTGTCAAGGAAGAGTTGGAGAAGGATCCAAAGGAGCTGAGGGGGTTTGCAGACCCATGGGGGAAGCAATAGTGTCGACAGGCCAGACCCTGCGGAGCTCCCAGGCAATGAACCACCAACCAAAATATATATATGGATGGACCCATGGTTCCAGCAGCATATGTGACATAGGATGGACTTGTTAGACATCAGTGAGAGGAGAGGCCCTTGGGCCAGAAGATGTTCAATGCCCCTGTGTAGGAGAATGCCAAGGAGGGAAGACGGGTATGGGTGGGTGGGTTGGGAGCACCCTCATAGAGGCAATGGGAGGGGAAGGAGATAGGAGGTTTCCAAAGGGGAGACCTGGAAAGGGGAAAACATTTGAAATGTAAATAAAGAAAATATCTAATAATAAATAAATAAATAAATAAATGTAAAAGCATTCAAGGTTTAGAAAAATAAAAATGTTATTGTATGTAAAAAAAAACCTTGTGTGTGTGTGTGTGCATGTGTGTTTGTGTTAGTGTATGTCTGTGTGTCTCTGAAATGGTGTCTGTGTGTGTAGAAAGAAAAAGGTAAGGTTACTTAGCAGTATCACTGAAGAGGCTGTAAGTGGCAACTGTGAGTCAGATCCAGCATAGCCAGCAAACTTTAAAACGATTAAGTCTGTTGGCATTAAGGATTTGGTATGCCAAGGTCAAGGTCTGAAGCAAAAGGTGAAGTGACAAGTTAGTGCCATTTATGAGGGCTGATGTCGAAGAGGTAAGGACATCGGAGGGATGTTGATTACTTCCCCTACTTTTCCAATATCTAGAGGCTGAGCAATCGAGACATATTTTCTCTGGATGCGGAGGGTACTTACTGTGGACCTGGGTTGATTTTTATGATAGAGCTTACCAACAACTCCTGTCTCTCACCTAGGATCCCATGGGTCTTGTATGTAGAAAAAGAGTGTCTTGCAGTGCTTGTTATCTGTGGAGATTTCTTGAACCTTGAATCTCCAGATGTAAAGGTTATCTTGGATGGAAAAAGAACAGCAGGGGTGAATGAGAAACCCATGTCTAGTCCAGTGAGGTTGAGCTCAGCTGCTGGAATGAAGTCACATTTTCTGGGATTGGAGACAAGTTGGGCAGTCTCAAAGTCCTCTGGAGCTTAACAGAGCATGGTCCTAGTAGGGACATGTATGAAGAAGAGTCATTTTTAGGTGGATGGATGAAAGGTTTGAGGTGAGACAGGTGGACCCAATGAGAGAGTCTCTCAAGTTTAGCAGCTGTAAGGGTCACAAGAATTACCTTAAAAGGGTCCTGCCATTTAGGACAGAGGGGTGAGGGCCAATGGCCTGGAGGGGACATAAGGATTTGGACTCCAGTGTTGACAGGCAGTGGACAGATGACGATGTGTGGCCATGGTAGATCGTGGTCAGGAAAGTTCCATAGTCAAAGGTGACAAAGTAATGAGGTTAGTAGATGGTCTGGGAGGGAAGATTATTTAGGTGAAACACCAGTAGTTAGGACCCGACATCCATACTTGCGTTCAAAGTCTGAGATGAGGAGAGATCCCTGGGGGAAAGCTTATAGCCTGAAAAAAGCCGGAGGTAGGAGTTTTACCCAATCAACATGAAATTCCTGTGACAGCTTATTAAAAGTGGTTTTTAGAGACTAGTTGGTTCTAATTTACCTGAAGATTGAGGGTGGTAGGGAATATGAAATTTCCAGGGGATTTCTAGGGCTTTAGATAGAATTTGAGAAACTTGGGAAGTAAATTCAGGACCATTATCTGACTTGAAGGAGGCTGGGACACCAAATCAGGAGATGATCTCTCAGAGGAGGAGATCAGAGACTGTCTGAGACCTTTTCCTAGTTGTGGGAAATGTCTCTACCCACCCTGAGAATGTGTGGAGGTATTTGGCACATTTGACAGTGGGCATGTGAGTAAAATCAAGTTGCTAGTCAATTCCAGGAAGGGAACCTTTAGCCTAATGGGTAGGAAAAGGGGTACTACAATACCTTGGGTTGGAATCTGACATCTGACAGATTTTTCAAGAAGCAGTAGTAGATCTTAAGAAACTTAAGTACTCAGAAGTAGGCTGTAGGTAGGTCTTAATAAAATATGACAATCCTTTGCTGTTAGCATGAAAGAGTTGGTGAAGATAGGACAGAGTTTGATGAGTGGGGATGTGGATTGTTGTATAAGGATGTCCTGGGGAAGATGAGACAGGTCTAGGCCCCTAAAGGTCATAGCTCTAGCTGCCTCGTTGCCTTGGTTGTTTCTCTTGGAGACAATAAAGTTATCTGTCTGGTGGGATCTGTAGTAAACAATCTCAATAGCTGTGGGGAGAAGGGAAGCCTTCAGCATGGCCCCTTCTTCAACCACCTAAGTTTAGCTTTTATGTCAGTGTAGCTCTGGGAAAAAACATAGGCTATCAGAAGTTGCTTACCTTCCGGGTTTTCAGGGTCCAGACTAGTGTATTGCAACAAAGCATTTGTGGGGCATTCTAAAAATTGACATGGGTATTTCTGTTTGTCTTGTACAAGCTCTTGGAGTTTTTCAAAATTTACTGGCTTTAAGGTTGTTTTTTTTTAGGCCAGCAAGAAGGCAAATTATAAATCTATCTCTGACTAAAATACCACCTGCAGAATTATACTTCTGTCGAGGATCCTAGTCAGGTATTGCCTCAGATCCAATTGGATGTGTTCTATCTGTTTGATGAATTTCATCTGCATGTGTCCTTGCTTCTTCCCAAACTTGCCTGCATTCATCAGGAAGTAATTTATTAGTAAGGATCATATATACATCATAGAAAGTGAAGCTATAAGATTGAGTAATGTACTGGAACTCTTTAATAAAGGTAGAAGAGTTAGAGGTATAGGAACCCAGTCTGCTTTCTATTGGAGAAAGTTCACTCATTGAGAAAAGAACATGCACTCTGACAAGGCCTTCCACCTCAGCAACTTCCCTTAGAAGGACCAATGCTGGGTCTGCTGTCCCTAGAAGAAAAGGACTTGGAGGTTTGGCTGTGGCCTTAGAGTGCATGATAGGAGGGGTAAAGGTCGGTGCCCATGCAGGGTGACTAGAGCGACCTGCAGCTGGCACAGGAGGGGAAGGGTCTGGAGAGGTCAAGCTAGCAGGCTTTGGGGTATCCTGGTGAGAGGGAAAAACTGAAGTGGCAGTTTGAGTTTTTGGCAGCTTGGAAACAGGTCTGCAGCAGAAGGGAGGTGGTTCATTAGCTGGATCAAAGGTTGTAGCATCATCTAGTGGAGGTTGTGTTGGGTTGAAGAAAGAGAGGAGCACATGGAGGGATTTGAGCAAAGATAGATGAATTCTTGGACATAGGGGACCTCTTTCCATTTACCATACCGCTGGCAATGTGTATGAAGTTTCCTTAAAATAATTGCATCTAGTGTGGCATTAAATGGCAACTTGGAGCTATTATTTGTGGGTACTGAATCCAGACCTAATTGCAGAGGTGTGCTAATTTGGATGCCCTCAAGTAAAGTGTTAACTTCAGAGATTTGACATCCAAGAGACATTCCAGTGGGGTTCCTGGGGATAGTTTTGAAGACAATTTAGCACCCATTGGGTGATGGGGATGTTACTGAACTATTTGTACCAGCGTCCCAAGAAGAGTTCAGTAACAGGTTATAGGCATACAGCCAGGATAGATGTTCAGGTTATCATATGAATATCTAGGGGTTACGGGGAAGTCTTAGAATTGCCAGAAAGCTGTTCAACCTAGATCTAGGAATTCTGGAATGGCTACAAAAACCCAAGGGATTGTGAATTGCTTCAAGAAGGGAAGTCACCCAAGGGTCTTATCTCAGAGGTAAGCTAGGAGACTAGTCATAATGTCAGGAACATTTGAAATACCCACCACTTAGCCCCCTCTCCCCCCATAAAAAGGCTGGCTAGGCCCTATCTAGGCATTTAGCATCCCTCCCACTGACTGTAGAAACTCCTTACCAACATGCCGGTGTGTATTGTCAGGCTTTTGCACTCTGGTAGTAAAATACATGGAACCAACTGTATAATTGGTGTGGACCTGTCTGTCTGTGTAACCCAGGAGGCAGAGGCTAGCTCAACGTGGCAGCACAGCTCATGTGGTAGAAGTCTGTGAGTCTCACAGTAGCAAGTGGCAGTGGTCTGCAGCAGCAGTGAAAATCCACGCAGTGTGGCAATGGCAGCAGGTGACAGTGGATGAAGTACACGAGGTACAGCAGTGGTGGCAGATGGTGGTAGCAGCTGCAGCTCGCGTGGTTACAGTGGAAACTTCTAACTTAGTTTAGAATCAACAGATAACACAACCAATGGGCGCAGAATCTATGGTCCTAAGCTCGTCAACTATTTTATGTTAGAAATCTTCCAGTATCAGAATCCGCCACCAAATCTAACAGTTCCTGGTCTACATCTTGGTCCTCTTGCTCTCTGTCTCACTGTACACAAAGGGCCATTCCTCCCTCTTGCTTCACCTCTTCCTCTCTCAGACCCAGAAGGCCTGCCTCCTTTTTGCCCAATTGGCTTCTTGTCATCTTTATTATCCAATCAATTAATTAGGAGGAAATTTCTCTACAGACTCATGTTGGAATATCCATTGTCCAACATCAGGTACTGTCTGAGAAGGTTGTGAAACATAGGTGAAGTTGGGTAACATAAATCAAAAGAGGTAGGACTTGAATCCTCTAGCTGGACCCCACCTTCACCTGACTTCTGTGTCACCTTCTCTTTGAAGATGGGAACAAGTTGAGCTGCAAGTTTCAACTACCACTGGTGAGAGCTAACCTCCAGCCATTCACCCTCAGACTTAGTGTGTCTGGCCAGTGAGATGTTCTTTGAAGAGAAGAGTGTTTGTATCCTGTTCATTAATTTACTTACACACTCTTTTGAATTGAGACTATTCACACTTAATAGATAACATACTGATGGATTTTCAGTCATGTGATTTTTGTTGTTTTCTAGGTTATTTCAATCATGTATATTGTTCTCTTTGTCTAATGTTTATATTACAGATATATTTTTAAATTAGATTGCTGACTCTTAGTTCTTCTTTATCTATTCCTATAATGAAATTTATTCTATTTTGTGCTCTTATGGACAAAGAGATACATACCCATATGTGAGCTAAAAGGGATATTTAATTTTCTTTTTTTTATTAGATATTTTCTTTATTTACATGTCATATGATTTCTCCTTTCCCAGTATCCCCTCCAAAAAACAAACAAACAAACAAACAAACAAAAATAACAAGAACAAACCCCTGTTGCCTCCCCCTTCCCCATGCTTGCCACCCCACCCTCTCCAACTTATTGGCCCTGACATTCCCCTTCACTGGGGCACAGAACCTTCACAGGGCCAAGGGCCTCTCCTCCCTTTGATGATTAACTTTGCAATACTCTACTATACACATGCTGCCAGAGCCATCAGTCCGACCATGTACAGCCCTTGGTTAGTGGTTGAGTCCCTGGGAACTCTGAGGGTACTAGTTAGTTCATATTGTTGTTCGTCCTAAGGAGCTGCAAACCCTTCAGCTCCTTTGGACCTTTCTCTAACTCCTTCATTGGGGACCCTGTACTCAGTTCAATGGATGGCTGTGAGCCTCTACATCTGTATTAGTCAGGTACTGTCAGAGCTTCTCAGGAGATAGCTATATCAGGCTGGCTTGTCCTTCTTTCAGTCTCTGCTCCATAGTTAGTCTCTGCAACTCCTTCCATGGGTATTTTGTTCCCCCTTTTAAGAAGGAATTAAATGTCCACATTTTAGTCTTCCTTCTTCTTGACTTTCTTGTGGTTTATGGATTGATCATCCTGTATTCTGAACTTCTGGGCGAATAACCGTTTATCAGAGAGTGCATACCATGTGTGTTCTTTTGTGATTGGGTTACCTCACTCAGGATGATATTCTCCAGATCCATCCATTTCCCTAAGAATTTTATAAATTCATTGTTTTTAATAGCTGAGTAGTACTCCATTGTGTAGATGTACCACAATTTCTGTATCCATTCCTCTGTTGAGGGACATCTGGGTTGTTTCCAGGTTCTGGCTATTATAAATAAGGCTGCTATGAACATGGTGGAGCATGTGTCCTTATTACATGTTGGAGCATCTTATGGGTATATGCCCAGGAGTGGTATAGCTGGGTACTCTGGTAGAACTATGTCCAATTTCTGGAGGAACCGCCAAACTGATTTCCAGAGTAGTTGTACCAGCTTGAAACCCCACCAGCAATGAAGTAGTGTTCTTCTTTCTCCACAACCTCTCCAGCATCTGCTGTCACCTGAGTTTTTTATCCTAGCCAATCTGACTGGTGTGAGGTGGAATCTCAGAGTCGTTTTGATTTGCATTTCCCTGATGACTAAGGATGTTGAACATTTCTTTAGGTGCTTCTCAGCCATTCAGTATTCATCATCTGAGAATTCTTTGCTAAGCTCTGCACCCCATTTTTTAATAAGCTTATTTGGTTCTCTGGAGTCTAACTTCTTGAGTTCTTTTTATACATTGGATATTAGCCCTCTATCAGACATAGGGGATATTTAATTTTCAACCACCAAAATGAACACTCAGTCTCAGGGAATCAGTCAAGCATGTCTTAAAGCAACAGAATAAAGGGAAAGAGAAAGGAGCAGACACTTGTTGACTTCTACATGGAGTAACAGGTATGGAAAATGCATTCAGCAAAATATTCTCTGTCAACCACTGAAGTTCTCTAGACAGTGGTCTCCACAGAAGGAATACAGTACCACAGGTTAGCCTGTGTCCAAAGGAAATTTGTCTTCCCAAATAATCCAAGTCTGATGAAAACGTTATTATTAGAGCTTCTCACCAGCCACCTCTCAGGAGAGGCTGTTAATTTGATGGTACATCCTACAGTCTAGGGTTTAATCTATATAGAAGAGTCTGCATACCTATTAGTAGTAGCTCCTATTATGAGCCAGTCTTCTCACTGGATTCTGTTCACTTCCAATCCTTTTCTAAATATTGACCATGGCCAACAGAAGGCAATCTTCCCTGTAGAAAGAGAGCATTTGACCACACAAGCCCACGAGGACATGTCCTCGAATTTTGACCATTGTAGAACTTTAGTTGTCTCTCTTCACAGTGTGTATAACATGCAGAAGAGAGTGACCCATGTTACTTCAGTGCTTCTCCATGATCCAAGTAAAATAATTCCATTAAGTGTGCAGAAAGGTTGGGAAGGTTTCTTAGATGGAGTAGCCAGAGCCAAACTCTGTAGATACCCTCAAATTCATACAAGTAACTTGAAAATGATCATATGAATTCTTCTGCAAATTCATAATAACAGCTAATAGAAGGAGCCCAGCTATTTCATTGTGCCTTAGTTTTTCACTCTTATTATCTAAATATGCATTTATTCTTTTTTAAATAGTATGCACCAGATATTTTTTATCAAATTTATTCCTAGAAAAGTAAATTTAGAGATACAATTAAAACATTCTATTTGTTAAGTAAAATAATATATATGTATATGTGTGTGTATGTGTGTGTATATATATATATATGTATATATATATATATATATATATATATACAATTGATATAATACTATGACATACTACTATGACTCAATGTGACTTAATATTGACTGCAAACCTAACAGGATCAGGTGTCACCTAGGAAAAGTGTCTTCAGGCACACCATGGCAGGTTATGTTTGCAAGATCATTTGAAGTGAGAAAACCCATACAAAAATGGGCAGCACCATCTCCCTGGCTAAAGTACAGAAGAAAGCAGGCTGAACATAAGCATTCATTAACCTGTTTTTTGTCTTGGATGTAATGTGACCCGCTGCTTCAGGCTCTTACTACCTTGACTTGCCCATAGTGAATTGTACGCTGAAGATCAAACCTTTCTTAAATAAGTTATTTTGTTAGGGTATTTTCTCACAGCCTTGAGAAAAGAAACTAAGATACTTGACTGTGATTTAAATAAGATCTCATACTTATTCTTCATAATACTTTGTAGTGGATTCTTTTCTTCTCCCCACTATGTAGTTAAGAAGGGAGCTCCAAGATGTAAATCCTAGGCTTTCTATTTTTGTTTTATATCCTGAAAATTTATTGAATTATTTCATAAAGTATTATCTTCAGCTTTTTGGAAACATAGTATGAAATATTGACAGAGTTCTTTGTTATCTGTTTGGTGAGTTGAAACAGTGAAGTCAAAACTTTGATTTGATAGGAGACTTTCATTATTGATTCAGTCTTATTGCTCTTACATTTCATATAAATTTTCTATCTTTTCATGATTCCATGCTGGTAGATTGTGTTTGTCTAAGCATTTATCCATTTTCTCTAAATTACTCAGATATTGACAATAGTCTCCAGTTCTTCCTTTTCTGTGTTGTCAGTTTTAATTCATTCTTTTTATTTCTGATTTTACTCTCTTAGATTAAGTGTTGCTGGTGTTAAGATTAGAATGATCTTTGCCTAGCTCTTTTAAGGGTGGTGTGAGGTTGATTTTTTTTGAAGTTTTTTTTTTTAATCCCAATCATTGTTAACTTCCTTATCAGATGTCTATATTTCACAAGACTGGACATGGCATGTTAATAGCCTCAAGGAATTAATTTTTTTTTACATTTTTTCTTTGATTTCTTCTTTAATCTATTGGTGGTTCAGAAGTATGTTGCTAAATTCCATGTACGTGGAAATATTCCAACCCAAGAAGGAATAATCACCTATGTGTGATACTGATACGTAATAAGACATTGATCATATAATTGTAAAGAAAAGGGCAAAATAATAAATATATGGGGAATATGCACATATCTCTGTTAGGGACAACTCACCAAACATGTAAATAAAGAAGAATGGTGGATTGCAGGGCTCAGGGGTACCCTAGGGAGAAAATCAGTAGAGGGTGCAAACTTGTGAGATAACTAAATTCTTTAGAGCTAATTTTCAACATTGGATCTGTAGTGAGTAATGATGTAATTCACACTTGAAATTTGCAGAAAGGGTAAGCCTATTGTGTTCTCACCACAAAGGAAATCAATGCTAGAAAATGATTAATATGTTAGGAATAAACATTTCATTGAGTGCAAGCATATATTCTTCATCTTAAAGATGAATCATTATAAATCAGACCTAAAGAAAGTTGGGAAAAATAAGCATATGAAGATGAAAGTGAATATGCTAGGGTATTTTTTTCTCTTGTGAAAAATATGCTTTGATTTTTTTTCTTTTCTGTGGTTTGTTGTTCCTGAAATAAATAAACCACTCATCTGGTCACTGAACTAATTATAATTTAAATGGTTATTTTTTACTGAAGGAGAGAATAACTTTCGCTCTCAACAGCCTTCTGTTTACAGCAACATTGAGTGTTTTGAGAAGACAGAGCAGTAGCATGATCTATGACTGTATATAGCAAACCTGACCTATGTGGTAATGGGGGGCTCACGTTTTAGAGAGGGGTGTAAGTGGTATAACACCTACCTACTAAATCTCTAGTAGGCTAGAGTCATGTGACCTAGAACACAAAGACCATTGATTTCTATGACTCTATTGAAAACATGAGGCACATGCATGATTTTAAGAATTGGGTTATTTGCTTTGGGTTTTTTAAAAACTTCTTATGTCCTTTATGTACTTTTGATATTAGCCCTTTGTCAGATATATGGTTAGTGAAGAACTTTTTCCATCTATAGGCTGACATTTTGTCCTATTGACAATGTCCTTTGTAGTTTCATGAGGTCCCATTTATCAATTGTTGATCTTAGAGCCTGAGCCCTTGGTGTTCTTTTAAGGAAATTATCTGCTGTGCTAATGCATTCAAGACAATTTCCCACTTTCTATTCTATAAGATTTAGTGTATCCAGTTTTATGCTGAGGTCCTCAATCCACTTGGACTTGAGTTTTGTGCAGGGTGATAAATATGGATCTATTTGCCTTCTCTTAGATGCAGACAGCCAAGCAGATCAGCACTAATATTTGAAGATGTTCTTTTTCTATTGTATGAATTTGGCTTCTTTGTCAAAATTCAAGGGTCAATAGATATGCGAATTTATTTCTGGATCTCCAATTCTATCACATTGATCAACCTGTGTACTTCTGTACCAATACCCTGAAGACTTTATCATGATTGCTCTGTAGTACAGCTTGAGGTCAGGGATGCTCCAGAGATTCTAAACAGAGAATTTTCAACAGAGGAATCTCAAATGACTGAAAATCACTTAAATAACTGTTCAACAACCTTAGTCATCAGGAAAATATAAATCAAAATGACCCTTAGATTCCACCTTACACCAATCAGAATAGCTAAGATCAAAAACTCAAGCAACAGCACATACTGGAAAGGATGTAGAAAAAGGAGAACACTCCTCCATTGCTGTTGGGATTGCAAACTTGTAAAACCACTCTGGAAATCAATCTGGCAGTTTCTCAGAAAGTTGAAAATAGTTCCACCTGAAGACCCAGCACACTGCTCCTGGACATATACCCAAAAGATGCTCTACCATACCACAAGGACATATGCTCATAGCAGCTTTATTCATAATGGCTAGAAACTGGAAGTAACTCAGATATTGTTCAACCAAAGAATAAATACAGGAAATGTGGTTTGTTTATACAATGGAATACTATGTAGTTATTTAAAAAGAATCTTGAATTTTGCAGGTAAATGGATGGAACTAAAAAATATCATCCGGCCGGGCAGTGGTGGCACATGCCTTTAATCCCAGTACTTGGGAGGCAGAGGCAGGTGGATCTCTGAGTTCGAGGCCAGCCTGGTCTACAGAGTGAATTCCAGGACAGCCAGGGCTATACAGAGAAACCCTGTCTCGAAAAACCAAAAAAAGAAAATATCATCTTGACTGAGGTAACCCAGACCCAAAAGGGTATATAATATATGTACTCACTGATAAATGGATATTATCCAAAAGTACAGAATACCCATGGTATGACCCATAGACCCAAAGATGTCAAACAAAGAGGAAGGCTAAAGTGAGGATGTTTGAGTCCCAGTTAAAAGTGGGGACAAAATAGTCATAGGAGGCAGAGGGAAGGAGGTACCTGGATGAGAGAGGATAAGGGGAAGGAAATAAGGGGATAGAGTCAGGTATTAGGAGAGACATAAAAGAGGTCCAGAGGGCCAGGAGAATGAATGGAAATATGAAGTTGCTGGGGTTGGGGTATAGGAAATCTCTAGGAAGTCCTAGAGACCTGGGAAATGGAGGCTCCAAAGAGCAAATGTGAGTAACCATAGCCTAAGTGCCCAACAGTGGAAATATGGAACTTGAAGAGATCTCCTGCAGTAGCTACACAGAAACCCCAATAGAGAGATGGGAACATCAACCAACTACTTACAAACCTTTCAACCCCAAATTGGTCTTGTCTAAAGGAAATGGAGGGACAAAAATGGGGCAAAGACTGAGGAATAGCTGAGCAGATACTGATCCAACTTGAGATTCATCCTGTGAGCAGAGACCAATTCCTGACACTACTAGTGATATTATGTTGTGCTTGCAGGCAGGAACCTAGCATGGCTGTCCTCTAAGAGGCTCCACCCAGCACCTGACTGAGAAATATGCAAAGGCCTATATCCAAACATTGAATGGAAGTCAATGACCCCTATGGGAGAGTTAGGGGAAGAATTAAAGACCCTGAAGGAGATGACAACACTGTAAGAAGACCAACAGTGTCAACTAACCTGGACCTCTGGAACCTCCCAGAGATGAGCTACCAATCAAAGAGTGTGCACATGCTAGTCTGAGGCCCTAGGCATATATGTAGCAGATGGCTGCCTTAACCAGCTTTAGTGGGAGAGGATGTACCCAATCTTACATAGACTTGATACACCAGGGATACCCAGGAGGAGACACCTTCTAAGAGGTGAAGGAGAAAGCAGTTGGCAGATGAACCTTGTGAGGGAGGATCATGAATGGTGGCAGCTTTGAGGATGTAAAGACATAAATACTTTTAAAAAAGAAAAAGAAAAAGCAAAAAAAGGCATGTCGCAGATTGGGTGAAGGAATTGCTAAGCTAATGCTAATTTCTGAGAACAGAAATCACTATAGCTTGCTTGCCAAAGAAGATATGATGAGAATCATAAACAGGGTATCATAAACAGGAACTGAAAATTTAAATTCAGCTTGTCTTATCAAGAAACTATGCAGTGAAAACAGATGTACCTAGAAACAAGCAAGCTCTACATTGTTTTCTATATGTAGACTAGGGCTTTATACAGGACACACTGAGCTTCTCCATACTTAAACCAGAAGCCAAAAGCCAAACTAAATACAAAGGGATCACAAGGAGTAGTGCCATCATGAGAAATGTTGGGGAGGCAGGGGGATTAAGCCTCATCATATCTGCACTTGAAATACATATTAGGTCAGAGCCAAATAGATGGGAAAAAAACATTTGGATGACCACAGGTAATACTAGCCATGATAGGTAATCTTTGCTGTGACTTGATGAGCAAGGCGTTTCATCTCCAGGCATTTCCTGCTTCTACCTGTAACATCCATCCAATCATGGAATATCAGACAACTGCAAATTGCCTAACTAGTACTCCTTAAAACAGTCAAGGGTATCAAAAAAGAAGATGAGGGATGAAAAAGAGAACATACTAGAACTCTACAAATAGATCCAATAGGATAGTTACAAGTATATTCTACAAGAAATTGACGCAAGTATGGATACTAAGATGTGCAAGCTGGGTTAATTGGAACACTAGTGCCATGTCTTAACACATGTTCAAACACCTGAGAATTAGGGACCAATAGGACAAATTTTTGTCTCACCAAAATCAAGGAACCCAGAGGGGCAAAGATAACATCTCAGATTAGTTTAAAAAGGGCTGGTCACCCTTCTTCTATCTTTGGGTTCTGTTCGTATCCTCAGGAGATTGAGTGACATCTTCTCACATGGAGGAGAACCATCCATTTTGCAGAGATCACCAGAGGAATTACAGTTCTCTTCTGGAAATGTTTTCAGAGAGATACCTAGAAACAATGTGTTATCTTAGGTATCTTCTAGCCCAGTCAAGCATAGAATTATTCATTAGAGACAGCAATGGTGAGGAGTCAGGAATTTATCCAAAGCTTATCAAAGGCAAGACACAAGGATTTTATGTTATTCCAGTGAGAACCGCAACTCTGCAAGCACTATGTAATCTTAAAAATGGAAGCACAGCCCCCAGATACAATGGTCACAATGCAGCAGGTAAAGATCAGATGTGAAGAGAAATTGATCATTTGAGTCTAATCCTTTGCAGATAGAGAATATTATCAGAGCCTAAAATATCATTCCTTTTTCTACCCTAATGACAAGTTCCAGGGCAAATACAGAAAGCATATATCTACTCCAAATTAAAGATTAAGACATCTTTACTCCTAAGCCATGCTTCACTCACTTATATAGGTTTATCACATGTGAAGGAACTTTTCAAATTAACTGTGAATTTACTAGGGGGTTGTGAGGACAGAGAAAGAGAGAGAAGGAGCAGAAAGAAAGAGAGAATGAAAGGATAGAGGAAGGAAGGAATGCATGAGGAAAGGAGACAAAGACTTTGTTTCTATGTCTCTGTAGGCTTTATACCAAATTCACAGAACACCTTTACCTAGCCAAGCGCCTTGAATATCATGAATTTCTCCTCTGGCAGCTCATTATGGAGAGCTACTTCTTAGTTATATGTTCAAAGTTACATACATTCATATGTTGTCTCTGATGCCAGTCTACATCGAAAATAACAGGCTCCTGAAAATGAGCTTTCAGGGATCAGTGCTGGCCTCCTCTATCCCTACCAGGTCTCTTTATAGAGTACACAATACTGAAAACAGAACTGAAATTTGCATTAGTTACTTTTTTGTTGAAATATGATAGCAACTAAAGGGGAAAAAGGTATATTTTCACTCACATTTCAGAGACTATAGACCATTGTGGTGGGATAGACTGGCTGCGTGGAGTGTTCATGGCAGAAGCTGGCATCATAACTGTCTCACATGTTGGAGGATGAGAAAGCAGAGATAGGAATGGCATTAGGACCAGGCCACAGTGCTCACAGACCCATGCCCAGTGATTATCTTTGCCAGATAAACCTCACCTTTTACTAGTTGTATATCTATCAAAATAAGAACACATATAGGGGATGTAGAAATAAAATCCTGAGCCAGCAGGAGCACATTTCAGATGCAAACCATAGAATTTGACTTAGAAGTTATAGGCTTCTTCAGTCTTGCGTGGGGAAATTGTGTTGGTTTTTCAACTTGACATTATCAGCCTAGAATTTTTCTGTATTAAATTTCAACTTTATTGGAGCAAATGAGAAATGTTAATGGTGTTGAAAATGTTCTTAATTTGGGTATGCTTATGTTATCATTAATCAAGTATGCACTTCAAAATTATCACTAATTTCTCAATTATTTCTTTAAGTAAGTATGTATACCTACTTATGGAAGAGCAATTAAACACTGCTATACCAGTAATTAAAGAAAATAAGACACAGACATTAAGTGACACTCTTCTCCACAAAAATAATAAAAAAGTGGGATGGGGAGATGTGGACATTGCTTGTGGAGGTGGACTGTGACAGAGGCATGTGGGTTTGTGACACAAGGGACAACAACTGAGAACAATCTCCCAGCAACTTAATTCCACAGCAAACCTTCACTCTCATTCCTAAGGTTAAAGATGTAGTCCTGAACCTAGTAATAAGAGCCTCAGAGTAATGTAATAGAAGATAAAACTTAAAGACTTTCTGGTCTGACTCATGGATCTCAACACTTTTTGTTTATCAAATGTATGATGACCAATTTGGAGTGTGAGGGTGAACTGACAGTAATGTTATACACAATAAATGTTATTCGCAACTATTTTAACAAACAAACAAAAATAACCCAAAAACAAACAAACAAACAAAAATATCAGTCTCTCTCACAACATTCCTAAACACAAAGGAAGCAAAAATGTGACAAGCTTTTATTTTTAAATTAATTTTGTTCTTTTGAAACATCACTTGAGAGGCTAAGTGCCACCATAAGATTGAAAAGATTTTGTATGTGTGATGTGTTTGGTTTGTTGAAGCAGGATTTTACTCTGTAGCCAGTCTGTCCTGTGGCTTGTTCTACAGCCTAGCCAACCCCATGGCATTCCACCTGCCTCTGTCTCCTGAGTACTAAAATCACATGTGTGAGCCACCATGCCTGGCTTATATGTATAAGTTTAAATTGATGCTATTTTATGAAAATTCACGTGTTCATTGTCAGCACTGGAAGTAAGATATGAAGAGTGAGGCAGGAGCTGATAGCAAATTGAACAATGTGTTAATTCTGAAACTGGCAAATAATTAATGGTGATATGTCTTTATTAGAGGCCAGAGACAAAAATAACTTCCAAAAATACAAAATTATTCATCAGCCCTGAATTAACTTCCCAAAGAAAAAAAGAACCTTATTTTGTCAATGTACAGTAATTTTATCTTCTCATTAAAATTTCACCATATCTAGAATATATATATATCATTGTCAGTTTCAACTTTTACCCAATAGCTGAACACATAATTCACATTTGTATGCAATTATTGCCATGTAGAATGTCCTGGGAAGCTTGTCATTGTGTTCTAAATTTATCTTCCTCTATATTTCCAAAACACTAAAAATAATGTATATTGATGCCATGTTTACTACTTGAATGAAAATTGCATAAATATTTCCCAAATTATACAGTTGTCCTATTTCAGAAACTATTTGTAAATCAAACTTCAGAAGACCAAAAATACATTTTATGTATGCAAGGAATATAATCAAAATGTTTATTTTTAAAAAGTTAGTAGTTTTGAATATGTGAGCTGAGAGCAGTATTTCAGCAATTGGAGATATGAGTATAAATACTCATGGAAGGACACCAGCTTTGATCACCATTATCTAGCCATTTTAAAGAATAAAAAGGCAGTTGGTAAAATACAAGTGGAGCTGCAGGATTGGAATCTAGCCTTGCTCACACTTCATGGACTTCTCTTAAACTTGTGTCCTGGTTACAGATCAACAATTCTGAATTAAGAAAGAAAAGTTACAACTCCCAGAGGCTACTCAGTTTAAATTCTTCCCTATGTGTTATACCCACCAACTCCTTTTAAAGCCCACTTAACAGCTGTAAACTGCCCATCCATCACTCAGGTTCCATACTCCAACCCAACTTTGGCAAAAGAACTCTGCTTTTCCAGAGGCCACTTCAATTCTAGGGACTCCAGAAGCAATGTTGGCACTCAAAACCCCAGAGGTCACATAGACCACTTAATCCCCAGTATCCTTACTGGACCTGAACACTCACTGGAAACCAAAAACCCAGGCAACTCAAACCAGAAAACCAGAGAGGAAACAGATACTAAGAGAAAACTCCAGAAAATACCTATCTAAAAGAGATAAACTCAGAAATCAGCACTTAAACCTGATAGAATTCCAAATCAGAGATGAATAATAGCCAGCATAAGCACACATTCCAAAGAGCCAGGGCAATATGGCACCACCAGAGCCCAGCTGTCCAACTGTAGTAAGTCCCAGATATTCCAACACATCTGAAGCACAAGAAAATGATTGAAATATAATCTTATGAAAATGATAGGGACCTTTAGATAGAAAATTAATAAATCCCTTAATGAAATACAGAAAAAATATAACCAAACATGCAAATGAAATGAGTAAAACTGTTCAAGAACTGAACATGAAAATAGAAGCAAAAAGAAAACACAGACTGAGGAAATCTTGGAGACATAAAATCTAGGTAAGTGAACAGGAACTACAGACATAATCATAATCAATAGAATACAAGAGATGGAAGAAAGAGTCTCAGGCATAGAATATGTAATAGTTGAAATTGATAAATCTGTCAAAAAATGTTAAATCTAAAAGGTTTCTGACATAAAACATCCAGGAAATCAGCACACTATGTAAAACCCAAGTGGAAGAATCATAGGAATAGAAGAAGAGTCCCCAGTTCAAAGTCCCAGAAAATATTTTCAACAAAATCATAGAAGAAAATTTCCCTAACATAAAGAAAGCAATGTCTATAAACACACAAGAAGCTTACAGGACACCAAATAGATTGGATTAGAAAAGAAAATCATCCTGTAACATGATAATCAAAACAATAAATGTACAGAATAAAAAGAATATTAAAAGATGTAGGGGAAAGGCCAAGTAAAATACAAAGGGAGACCTTTAGTATTATGAATGACTTCTCAATAGAGCCTCAAAAGCTGGAAGGACCTGGGCAAATGTCTTGCAGACTCCAGGAGACTACAAATGGCAACCCAGACTACTACACCACCAATTAGCACAAATGGAGAATACAAGATATCCATAACAAAACAAAATTTAAACAATATCTATCCAAAATACAGCCTTACAGATTTAGTAGAAGAAAAATTCCAACACAAGGAGGTTGGACTGCACCCCCCCCCAAAAAAAAACACAAGAAATAAATAATTTTACACCAGCAAAACTAAAAAAGGAAAACACTACACACAGAAACACACACATACAGATACAAACACACACTACCAGCACCAACATCAGAATAACAGAAATTAACAATCTTTGGTCATTAATATTTCTCAACACCAGTGAACTCAATTCCTCAATAAAAAGACATGACAGACTAATAGAATAAATGTGAAAACAGGATCCATCCTTTTGCTGTATTCAAGAAATACACCTAAATTTCAATAATAGATATTACCTCAGCGTAAAGGGTTGCAAAAAAGGTTTTCCAAGCCAATGGATCAAGACACAAGCATTTTAATATCTAATAAAATAGACTTTCCACCAAATAAAATAAAAAAGTGATAGGGAATGACACTTCATAGACATCAAAGGAAAAATACACCAAGATGATATTTCAATTCTGAATATCTATGCCCCAAATACAAGGGCACATGCATTGGTAAAGGAAACATCATTAAAGCTTAAATTACACATCAATAATGGGAGACTTCATCACCTTACTCTCACCAATGGACAGGACATCCAGACATAAAATAAACAAAGAAATAACAGCACTAACAAATGTTATGACTAAAATGTGTGTGAGTTGGTCTGACAGTGTTTGTATTCTAATGCTAAACACTGTTTTTTCAAAATGTGATTGCGCCCAAAAAGCGAATCCTCACATACTCAAAATGATGCAGTGATGACAATATGAACCTTCTCCTCAATGTAACTGGTTGATATAAGGCTAGAGCCTGTGATTAGGCAGTGAAGGGAAATAGGTGGAACCGAAGATTCAAATGAGAGGGTTGCAGGTAGAGAGACAAGAGAGGAATATGGAGGAGAAAGATGTTGGCATGGATGAAAACCACATGGCCAGGAGAAATAGCAGTTATTAAGGAACTTTACAGCTTGGTAATAAGTTAGTATAGCTCTATATGTGTCCAATCTAGGTTTCTGGCTTATAAATAAAATACCTGGATTGTGTGTTTTATATACTGGTTTGTTAGGATTAGAATTTCCTTCCACATTTGGCACCCAAAGTTGAACACCAATATGTTGTAGTAAATATTTAATATCAAATTGGGGCTTCTACCCAACCTTCAATCATTCACTTTCCAGATATAAGACATGCAACTTTTACATTTATAAAAAGCCTTAATCAGCACTGAAGTTGGACAGGTATTTATCCACCATGCTATTATATCTACTTCCATATCAATTACCATCTGAGCTGTTCTTAACTCCAGTTGGTCAGCTCTCATGGCCATGTATTCATAACCCACCTACTTTGTGCTATCTCTCTTCTTCCCTCCTTCTTCCTTACTCTCATGTCTCTCCTCTGTCCCCAACACCAGGCACCAAAATTCTTCCTATCTCTCTTCTGCCTAGATATAGGCTGTAGGTATCTATATCTGTAAGCATCAAGGATAACTTGGGGTGGCAAGGTTACATAGCATCACTTGTGTACATGTATATCCTCTCATCCCTGGGGGCAACCAGGCCTTGAGGACCAGTATTTAGCATTATAATACCTAGCATAAGACTAAACCTCATCATAAATGGCCCTAACAGAAATCTACGGAACATTTCCCCCAAACACAAACCCTTCTCAGCATTTCACAAAACCTTCTTCAATATTGACCATATACTCAATCACAAAACAAGTCTCAACAGATACAAGAAGATTAAAATAACCCCAACATCTTAGATCACCGTAACTTGAAGCTGGACTTGGACAATAGAAACAACAGAAAGTCTTCAAACTAAGGGGAACTGAATAACTCTTTACTCAGTGACCACTGGATCAAGGAAGGAAGGAAGGAAGAAAGAAAGAAATTAAAGACTTTCTAGAATTCAATGGACATGAATGCACAACATACACATGAAGGGGAGGTTCTGATGCTAAGGTCCAATTCTGCAGTTGGTTCTCAATTTATCAGTAAAGGAGCCCTGGGCCAATTGCTGGGCAGAAGGAATAGGCATCATTTCTGGGTTCCAGGAGGCAAGTGGAGAAATGCAAGGAGAGAGAGACAGAATTCACCAGGTTTCAGAGATTAAAAAAACTAACAGCCATATGAGATCTCAGGAAGAGCGATGGCCTATGGCCACTCCTACAGGCAAGAGGTTAGAAATGTTTAGCAGGGAATAGTACCTGAGCAACTGAAGTTTAGGGTAAGTGGAGAGGTGTGGAGATAAGAATACCAATAAGGGCATGCTTTTCCAGGTGGGACATTGTAGCACTCAGCAATTGTGTCAGAAGACAAGTTGAAAATGAGCAACTTGTGTGTGTGTGTGGGGGGGGTTTATCTGTGTATTCAAGGAAATCTGAGTCAGGGCTGGTAGTGCAACCCATTCCCAAAACTTAGGTTGAGTAGCAAAAGCTATAGGCAACATACACAAACTTAAGGGACACAAAGAAAGCAGTGGTAAGAGGAAAGTTCATATCAGTAAATGCCATCATAAAGAAATTAGAGATATCTCATACAGTGACTTTAACATCATAGCAAAAGCTTTAAAACAAAAAGAAGTAAACACACCCAAGAAGAGTAGACAGCAGGAAATAATCAAACTCAGGACTAAAGTCAACCAAATAGAAACATAGAGATCAGTACAAAGAATCAACAAAACCAAAAGCTTTTTCTTTGAGAAAATCAACATGATAGACAAACCTTTAGCCAAATGAACTAAAAGGCAGAGACGGCATACAAGTTAACAAAATTAGTAATGAAAATAGAGACATAACAACAGAAATTGAGGAAATTTAAAAATTCATTCAGTCATACTTTAATAACCTGCATTCCACAAAATTGGAAAATCTAAAAGACAGACAATTTTCTCAACAGATACCACTTATTTCAGTTAAACCAAGTTCAGATAAGCAATCAAAATATACCTATAATCCCTAAGGAAATAGAAGCACTCATTAAAATATCCTGAGAAAAACAACAACAAAGAAAGGACCAGAAGATTGTAGTGCAGAATTCTACCATATTTTCAAGATGAGCTAATAATAGTACTCCTCAAATTATTCTACAAAATAGAAGAAGGAACATTCGCAAATTTGTTTAATGAGGCACCCTGATACCTAAACCACACAAACACTCAAAAAAGAAAGCAAATTTTGATCAATTTCACTCATGAACATTGATGCAAAAGTATCCACAAACAGAATCCAAGAACACATAGAGAAGATCATCCACCATGATCATGTAGGCTTTATCCCAGAGATGCAGAGATGGTTCATAATACAAAAATCAATCAATATAATTCAACATATAAACAAACTGAAAGAAAATAACCACATGATCATCTTATGACATGCTGAAAAGCCTTTGACAAAATCCAACATTTCTTCACGATAAAAGTCTTGGAGAGATCAGAGATACAAGGTACATACCTAAATATAATAAAAGGAATATACAACATGGTAATATTTAACATCAAATTTAATGGACAGAAATTCAAAGTAATTCCACTAAAATCAGGGACATGACAAAGTTATCTGCTCTCTCTATATCTATTAAATATGGTACTTGAAGTTTTAGCTACAGCAATAAGACAACTAAAGGAGATCAAAGGTATCCAAATTAGAAAGGAAGAAAAAGTATTGCTGTTCACAGATGATATGATAGTATATATAAGTGCCCCAAAACTTCTACCAGAGTTGTCCTACACCTGACAAACACTTTCCACAAAATGACTGGATAAAAAATTAACTTCATAAAAATCAATAGCCCTCTTATATACAAATGAAAACTGGTCTGAAAAAAATTCAAGAATCAACATACCTCATAATAGATACAAATAACATAAAATATCTTGACATATCTCTAACCAAGCAAGTGAAAGAACTATATGATATGAACTTCACCTCTCTGAAGAACGAAATTGAAGTTGAAGAAGATATTCAAACATGGAAAGATTTCCTTGCTCATGAAATGGTGGGATTAACATAATTAACCATGACCATTTCACCAACAGCAATACTCAGATTCAATGCAATGCCCATCAAAATCTTAAGACAATACTTTACAGAACTTAAGAGAACAGTATTCAATTTTATATGGAAATACAAAAAGCCAGGATTATCTATTGCATAAACTATTTTTCCAATTAAGAGGTATCTTTAGAGACCTGTTTCCCTGGTTTGGCTCCTGCCATGTGTTGTTGCCAAGAATGACTCCAACTAAGTTACCAGTTTTAAGCCAGCTTTCTGATACCAATGTTACAAATTTTTAACCATACCCAAATAATTTATAAGCTAATAATCTATAACCAAGACATTCAGAACATATTTATACATTTAAGATCAGTCAGAAACAAACATAAAGTAGCTGCACACATTTACTTATTTAGACTAGACAGGCAAAATTTTCTTATATTTTCTAGCTATAATTTCAAGGGAGGAGCATCTTGTCACCTGATGACCCCAATAATCACAGTCAATAGTCACAGAGATTTTTGTTGGAGAAATAGCCACCAGTGTCCTGCCTAGAGAATCCTAGAAGCTGCTGGACCTTTTAAGAGTGGCTTGTACAGATAATCAGCTGCTGTCAGGGTTTCTCCAGCAGTGCTAAATTCCTAGATACAAGTGAAGGGTCCCAAAAGCATTTTATCAGTTTTTGTTGTGTCAATTTAGACTGATTTATTTTGAAATGAGTTAAAACTTATTCAAAGGGTGAATGTCCAGCAGATAAAGTTTTAACCAGTTTTTTATTTTTAATATGAATTATAGAGCAACACTCAAGCAATGAAATGAAGCCACATAAACTAATAGACAAGGACAGACTGGTGCACTAAGGACACACAATAGACATAGGGAAGAGTACTAGATATCCTACCAAAGAAATCCAGTACCAGGACTAGTCACTCACCCAGTGCAAGCTAGAGAGGAAGCAGGACATCTTCTGAACTCCTCTTGACTTTAGCATATTCCTAAACACATGTACAAAAAGCATTCTACCATTACCCTGACCCATTTTTATATGGTTTACACACTGCTGGCCCAAATTTTCCTTTGTGAGAGTTTTGTTTTCCTGTTATGTCCTTCACTGTACCCCTCACATTGAAGCTCCAACATTGAAGGCACCATCTGACCAGGCCAGCTCAGTCAGTCAACAGGCTCTCAAGGGAAGAAATGAGAATTACAAAAGAAAAGACAATTAGACAATGTACTGGCTGGTTTTGTGTGCCAACTTGACACAGGCTGGAGTTATTACAGAGAAGGGAGCTTCAGCTGGGGAAATGCCTCCATGAGACCTAACTGTGGGGCATTGATCTCAATTAGTGATCAAGGGGGTAGGGCACCTTGTGGGTGGTGCCATCTCTGGGCTGGAAGTCTTGGGGTCTATAAGAGACCAGGCTGAGCAAGCCTGGAAAAGCAAGGCAGTAAGGAACATCTCTCCATGGCCTCTGCATCAGCTCCTGCTTCCTGACCTGCTTGAGTTCCTGTTCTGACTTCTTCTAGTGATCAACAGCAATGTGGAAGTAAGCTGAATAAACCCTTTTCTCCCCAACTTGCTTCTTGGTCATGATGTTTGTGCAGGAATAGAAACCCTGACTAAGACAAGTTGGTACCAGCATAGTGGGGTATTCCTGTGACAATCTGACCATGTTTTGGGGAGGACTGTGGAAGGACTTTGGAACTTTGAACTACAAGAGCCACTGGCTGTTAAGAACTCTGTGGGATGCTCTGTAAGAGCTTGGAAGATCATGTTGAGAACAGTGCTGAAGATGGAGGCCTGGCTTGTGAAATTTCAGAGGGAAGATTAAAGACTCTTATGAGGGCCATGTTGTTTTGATTGTGAAGATTCTGTGGTTTTGGTTAGCTGGGGCTGAAGAATCAGCTGTGATTAACAAAATACCAGAACTACTAAAATGAAAACTTTGCATTACTGGGACTATTGATGCTGGTTAGCTGGAGCTAATAAATTAGTGGTGATTAAGAAGAGACCAGCATCATTGAGGTGACATCTTCTGGGAAGTGTTTTCTGAGAGCAAAGAGACTGTGTTCCAGAGATAGCCCAAGTTTTACCTTGTGCTGCAACAGGACTTGGTAATGTATAAGAGTCACCCAGGTGGTACTGGTTTTGAAGGCATGAAGTGGTCATGAAGAGCAGCTGAGGCTCGGCACAGTGAGAAGCCATGGAAGGCCATTGGTGAAGGGGCAGCCTCAGTTGGCAATTGATCGCCCAGGACTGAAGGGGTCATGAAAAGGAGTTGAGGCTTGGCACCGTGAAGACAGTTTATGAGAGGCTATTGGTAAAGCCTAGTTACAGCAGAAGACAGCAGTGTTTTGGAAATGTCAGTACCATGCAATGACCACCAAGGACTGCAGCAACAGTGGAGAGCAGGCATCTGGAGTCTACAAGACAAGATGTGTGCTACAAAGGGCAGAGATGGAGAAGTGATCCCAGCCCTTAGAGGAACCCAGAAGATCATGAGTTGGATCCTAGACATTGGTTTTGCCTTTGACTGTGACATGCCCTGATATTTTCCCCTCTTGAAAAAAGAAAGTATTTTAGTGGAGCCCACAGTTAAGAGACTTTGAATTTTAAAAGATATTGGACATTTTAAATGCATTGAATTTTTAATATGTAAAGTCTGTGGGACTTTAGATCTTGGGTATGAATAAGAAAGTAAGGGTTGAGGCTTAATAGTGATGTGTTTGTGTGTCAAGTTGACAAGGGGTCAATTGTACTGGCTGGTTTTGTGTGTGAACTTGACACAGGCTGGAGTTATCACAGAGATGGGGAGCTTCAGTTGGGGAAGTGCCTCCATGAGATCCAGCTGTGGGGCATTTTCTCAATTAGTGATTAATAGGGTAGTGCCCCTTGTGGGTGGTGCCATTCCTGGGCTGGAATGGGTTCTATAAGAGAGCAGGCTGAGCAAGGCTCAGAAAGCAAGGCAGTAAGGAACATCGCTCCATGGCCTCTGCATCAGCTCCTGCTTCCTGACCTGCTTGAGTTCATGTCCTGACTTCCTCTGGTGATCAACAGCAATGTGGAAGTAAGCTGAATAAGCCCTTACCTCCCAACTTGCTTCTTGGTCATGATGTTTGTGCAGGAATAGAAACCCTGACTAAGACAGACAACATTATAGCATGACTCCAGCCAGTGCTGTAGCAGGGTTTTTTTCCAGTTTGCTTTTATACCATTCTAGGTACATGCAAAGAATAGGGTCTTTATTCTTTATGTATCCATCATTAGTTCTGTTCTCAATGAAAAATAGTTTTTAAGTACATAAAAACTTTAATATATATATACGTATATATATATGTACATATAGATATATATGTATGTATGTATGTATGTATGTATGTATGTATATTGTGGAGAGCTCTTGGTGTAGCTTCAACTCTATTGGAATGATATTTTCATTGGGCTAGGACAAGGGAGTAGGCTCAGACAAGTGCCACGGGCCAGCTGATCTGGGCCTCCCTCAACCCGTGGGAGAAACGAGGTCCTAGTCAAGTCGACAAGGTGTAGGAGAAGAAATGATGGCAGAGATGACACATGAAGTATAGGATCTAAATGTATTTCTTAGAAATGGCATCAGACTTTTACAGTCATTGCAAAAGAGAGATGATAAATCTGGCAGCTCAATAGTTGAGGTACATCTGAGGCTATCTGAAACATACTGGGTCTAAAGCAGCAGCTATCTCCTCTGAACTGGTGCTGCATCCCCGGGCCCAAGTGCTCTGGGCCTGGGGGACTGTGGATTGCATGAATCTGAGTCCTAGCCCATCTACGTTCTAGTCTTAGTCTGAGCACCAGTGCAAGTGCAACGCGAGTCCCTCTCGAGTCCTTCTGCAAGTCCCAGTCCTAGTATACAAAGTGAAAAGCAGGCTTAAGTAGCATACAGCAAGCAGGGCAAATTACAAAAGTCACATAGGCAAGTGACCACACATCAAGGTCAGTAGGGTCTGGTAGCTAGGTGTGAAGCAGGAGGAAGAAGAGTGGAACTCTCCCTGTTGAGGCATTTTGATATTCCTATGCTAATTCTCTGGTTCTGCTGGAGGCAATGACAAGGAGGTTTCAAACTAGCATTTCCTGCTAATTCTCTTGGTCTAGCTGGGGGCAGGCAGTGGGGAGTTCTGACCTAACACTTTTAGCTAATGTCCTTGAGTGAGGGAAACCCTTCATTACTCTCTAGTATGCAAAACATTTCTAACTATTGTAAACTATCTATTGCCCTAAGGAATGTACTGGACCTCTGTTGCTAGCTCTGGCGAGGCAGATACTTTGAGAGAAATTGCAAGCTATGGACAGCTTGGTATTAAACTAGGATAGTTGGAAACATTGTGCTGTCCAGAAAACTGTACCCAATCTTAGCCATTTACGAATCATTACTTGGGGTATCTTTATGCCTAATTATGAGGGTGTGTTGATGATTGGAAAGACTAATCTGGAACACATCTGAGTTAGGGGATACCAACGATTGTCTGAAATCCAAGAGGCACAGAATACCTTTAGGATTCTTATTGCCTCTTATCCTTTATCAGGATTTTATCCCTGATATTTTGGATGTGACTGGAGTAGACGAGTGAGCGTAACAGACGAGAATTTGACATTGGGCTATGATAAGGCTCAAAATGAATATGACTAAGGAATGTGTTCATCTAGTTAAGTCATCTAGTTAAGTCTCGGGTATATAGCAATCATAGGACCTTTGTTTATGCTTTGTTTATTCCTTAACTACTCTGTTTATCCATTGTTTGTTCCTTGACTACTTTGTCTTTGACCTAGAACCAACCCTAAATACATTTATGTAGCTACTTCATGATTGTTTCTGACTGGTCTTAAATGTATAAATATGTTCTGAATATCTTGGTTATAGATTGCTAGCTTATAAATTACTGGGTATGGTTAAAATTTTGTAACATTCATAACAGAAAGTTGGCTTAAAACTAGTAACTCAGGTTGGAGTCATTCTGGGTAACAACACATAGCAGGACCCGACCCACAGAAACAGTTCTCTAAAGATACCTCTAAATTAGGATAATACTTTATTTAATCCCTGTCTTAGAAATCAGACTTGTAAAAGATAGGATTTAAAACAATGTTTCTTTAATGAGGTATTAAAAGCCACATCATCGTACATTCATATACAAGAATTGACAAACAAACTTTTTAACATGAAAATAGTGCACTTAGTATTGACTTTTGAGAGACTGGATTGTTTATAGTGTTAAAAGTTGGTTTTGTTTGCCAAAATTATAGTTATGCTCTGATATTGCAAAAGAAACTTTTAAAAATAGTTAAATGTATATAAAGTTAATTGGCAGTTTATAATTCAATCATAAAACCTAATAAAATATTGATTCCTTATTCTGAACAGCAATTAAATTGGTTATTGCAGAATACTGATATTTGGCCTATTGTATGTGCAAACTTTTCAGGCAAAATTGATAATCATTATCCAAAAGACAAGTTGTTACAATTTCCCTCTATGCATGCTTTTGTATTTTCTGTAAATTTGCACATGCAGCTCATAGAAGATGGACTTACTGTGTTTACAGATGTCTCATCTAATGGGAAGGCAGTATATGTAATTGGATTACATGTTTATTCTTTTAATTTCTTCCCCCCATCCCACTTCAGCACAAATAATTGAATTACATACAGGGCGGTGGTGGCACACGCCTTTAATCCCAGCACTTGGGAGGAAGAGGCAGGCGGATTTCTGAGTTTGGGCCAGCCTGGTCTACAGAGTGTGTTCCAGGACAGCCAGGGATATACAGAGAAACCCTGTCTCAAAAAAACAAAAAAAAAGAAAGAAAGAAAGAAAGAAAGAAATTGAAGTACATGCTATAGCCACTGTTTTATGAAATGTTGAAAAATCAAGCTTTCAATTTCTATACTGAGAGCCAATATACAGCTCATAGTTTGAAATTGCTTAAAACTGTTCCTTTTTAAGATACTGCTAATTCTCAAATTTTGCAATTATTTATGGAAATACAACTCAATTTAACACAACATAATTTTCCTTACTTTATAAGACATTTACGAGCTCACACTGGATTGCTTGGACCCTTTTGTGAGGGCAATGCTACAGCAGACTTGTGTACCAGGCAGATTATAGGCCTTACACAGGAACAATTAGCTAAGCAATCTCATTCTTTACATCATCAAAATAGTCATAGTTTGGGCAACAATTCTGTATTTCTAGAGAATGTGCACATCAAATTATAAAGACTTGTCTTCAATGTCTTCAATTTTGTCCTGTACCAAATAATGGTGTTAATTCTTGAGAACTTGTACCTAATCAATTATGGCAAATAGATGTTACTCATATTTATGATTTTAGAAAGGTAATATATATACCTGTGACTATTAACACAATCTTAGGCTTTCTTATTACAACTGCTTTACCAGGAGAAGCAACTAAAATTATAATTACTCATTGCCTATGTTGTTTCTCTGTGCTGGGTGTTCTAAATCAGATTAAAACAGATAATGGAACTGGCTATTACAGTCATTCATTTGAGACATTTTATTGACAATTTAATATTATCCATATTACTGGTATTCCTTATAATCCTCAAGAACAAGTTAATGTGGAATGGGCCAATAGAACTTTAAAACAATATCTCCATAAAGTAAAAAGCAGGGAATTATATCCTAGTATACCTCAAAACTATTTAAATAATACTATTTTATTTAATTTTTCAAAATTTGGATACCAAGGAAATCTCTATTGAGTTTTTATGGCACCCTAGAGCTCAGCATACTTATGCCTAGGTGAAATGGAAGGATCCACTTACTGGCATACAGCTTGGTTTCAATTGCATATTAGTATGGGAAAGAGGGCAAGTTTGTAGTGTTTTCTTTCATTTTCATTGGTGGTTTTTTTTTTCAGGACACTAAAGGAGCATGGTATCTGCCAGAGTGATTGGTGAGACATGCTGATGCTGGGACAAAGAATAATGCTGACTGTGAGCTTGCTAAGTGCCCTGACAATGGTGATATGGGAATATTGGGTATTGGGCATAGGTTCCTGATCCACCTTTGCTTACTTCTATCCCCACATTACACAAATTGCCTTGCTTCAAGATTTTAGCCCTTGTAGGATAGAGAATGTGGAGTCTATGGAAACTGCCTCTGAAAAATCAATCAAATAGAAAAGTTATTATAATGAACCTTCTCTTTCCTTTAATGTGACCAGTTGTTCTGATTCAATCATGGAATGACAGCTCTGGAAATTATTCCAATGTTGGAAAAAAAGAAAATGACAGTAGGCATTTGGAGGGCTAGTTCTGGACATTTTCAGAGAAATATTTGAAAATTGATATCTGCCTTGTGTGAAGTTACATTTACAGTGAATAAAATTGGAATAGGATCTGAATTTAGAACAATGACAGGATCTGGATTTCAAACAAATGTTAGATGTGTGCTAAGGCTCCTAATTTTTTATTAATTGGCCATGTTAAAATTACTTTTGTTGTGTTGATTGTACACTTTCTAATTGTGTTAGTGTATTGAAATCTGGCATATCTGATATGGTGGTCTATCATCTGGATTTTGCTTTATTGCCTGTTAGTATGACAGGACCTTACTATTCTGAAAAAGGCTTACAAATATTGGAAGAAGTGAGTCAGGCTTTAAGCAGCAGCAAGAGAGTAGTGGGTTTGATTATTGCTGATATAGCAGCTTTGATTACATTAATAGCTTCTGCAATTGCTTTAATGCAAGAAGTTCAGACAGCCTCTTTGTTAACCATTTAGCAAAAAATGGTTCAGTATTCAAGAAGATTTATATATGTGTTTGGAACAACAAATTGATTCTCTTTATGATACTATTCAAATTATTGGAGAGGAGGTTCATAGTTTAAGAGTAAGAAGCCATCTCAAGTGTCACACTGAATACCAATGGATTTGTGTCACATATAAAATTTACAATGGCAGTCACTATAATTGGGAGAAAATTCAAAGACACTTGCAGGGCATTTGGCATAATTTTAACACCTCTCTGGATATTTTAACTTTCAATATCAAAATTACGAATTTAAAGAATATGATTCCACTGAGTTTTGATGCTGCAAATATTGCTGCTAAAATTATTTGAAGCTTAATGACAGTATTTCTATTTTGTTCAAGCTTCAAGAATGGCTTGTATAGGTCAGGAAGTGGTGGCTCACACCTTTAATCCCAGCTCTTGGGAGGCAGAAGCAGGCAGATTTCTGAGTTTGAGGCCAGCCTGGTCTACAGTGTGAGTTTCAGGACAGCCAGGGCTACACAGAGAAACCCTGTCTTGGAAAAAAAAAAAAAGATTGGCTTGTATAGCTTGATCATGTTGGCCCCTCTTGTCCTGGTAATACTTCTATTCCTGCACATTTTGATAAAACTTGCTTTTAATAGCATCAACATTTGGTAGCCAAAATACATGGCTTAAAACTAAAAATGGATCTCCAGACAGCTTCATTAATTTAATTGCTGGCATTCAATGATGGGTAAGATTCTGCACAGAGCCTTACCAACCTAAGACAGAAATATATTGCTTTGGATAATGCATATTCAATGACAGGTAAGTAAGGTATTCTTGTTAGAACAACCTAAAATAGATGTAGTCTTATTTATGAAATAAAAAATGGGGAGATGTGGAGAGCTCTTGATACTGCTTCAATGATATGAGCAAGAATATTTACATTACACTAGGAAAAAGGAGTAGGCTCAGACAAGATTTTGACTTTGGGCTACAAAAAGGTTAGAGATGAACAGAGCTGAGGAATGTGTTTTTTTGTACCTTGATCATTTCACTAAGTCCCTGAATACAGTAATCATGGAACCTTTGTTTATGCTTTGTTTGTTCCTTAACTACTCTGTTTATGCCTTGTTTGTTCCTTGACTACTTTGTCTTTGACCTAGCACTGACACTATTCTTTGCAGGTACCTAGAATGGTATAAAAACAGACTGAGAAAACAAATAAGCCTGCTTCAGCACTGCTTGGAGTCATGTTATAACGTTGTTTAGTTGGCTTTTCTGTTTTTAATCTTCACTTCCTCCCCTGAGACCTTGTTGACTGACTAATCTGACTTGGACATATAATTAAAGCTGATCTTTAGTCAATCTGTCTCCAAGATAAAATTCAACAATCAGAAAAGAAAAAAAGAAAAGAGGAGAGGAGAGGGAAGGGGAGGATTGGGGAGAGGAGAGGAGAGGAAAAGAGAAGAGAAGAGAAGAGAAGAGAAGAGAAGAGAAGAGAAGAGGAGAGGAGAGGAGAGAAGAGAAGAGGAGAGGAGAGAAGAGAAGAGAAGAGAAGAGAAGAGAAGAGAAGAGAAGGGAAGGGAAGGGAAGGGAAGGGAAGGGAAGGGAGGGAAGAGAAGAGAAGAGAAGAGAAGGGAAGAGAAGAGAAGAAAAGAGAAGAGAAGGGAAGAGAAAAGAGAAGAGAAGAGAAGAGAAGAGAAGAGAAGAGAAGAGAAGAGAAGAGAAGGGAAGAAAAGAGAAGAGAAGAGAAGAGAGGAGAGGAGAGGAGAGGAGAGGAGAGGAGAGGAGAGGAGAGGAGAGAAGAGAAGAGAAGAGAAGAGAAGAGAAGAGAAGAGAAGAGAAGAGAAGAGAAGAGAAGGGGAGGGAAGAGAAGGGAAGAAAAGAGAAGAGAAGAGGGAAAGTAAAGTTACCTCTAATTGGGACAGAAATCCTTTCTCTAATATTTATCCTATACTAGCCATTTCACATCTATGATTTAATTTGTCAGCCTTACAGCTTTAATTTTTTCTATATAAGTAGGCTTTCTCTCTGCCTCTGAAAGACAGTCAAACTTGCAAAACAGTATACAAGACTCAATTTCTGTATATCAGGGGTTTCATGACTTGTAGAGGAGCTCAGAATGGTAAGCTCAGCTTACTAAATCCCACATACAAAGTATAATGCATATATATCTATATATAGATATATAGATATAATGCATATAATGGTTTTTATGGTTTCTTGTTCATGCTTATTGAGAATGCAAGATGTTAATTTCAGAAATTACACTTTTTTTGTTAATTACCCAAACATAAGTCTACACAAAAGCTGATGTTTTAGTTACTCTTCCTGTGCTTACAACAAAATACTTTGATAAATGCAACATAAAAAGGAAAGGATTTAGTTTGGCTCTCAGTTCAAAAGTGTAGTCTATCATGTCATAAAAGTATAATCAGCAGCAATTCCAGACCACTGTTAATCTTGCATCCTAAGTTAAGAAGCAGAGAGCTCAGCTATCTTTGTTCTTTTTTTATAGTCCATGGACCCAGCCTAGGAAATTTTTCTATCCACAAAGAGTGGGTCTTTCTATGTCTATTATCCCAATCAAGATAATCTCCCACCAGGCATGATCAGAAGGCACATCCAGTTGACTCTAGAGCTCATCAAGTTGACAATTGAGACCAACTATAGATGTTTATATCAGGTTTACTCAAAACTGAAAAAACTTGAAACCAACCATGGTATCCTTTGATGGGTAAAGGAATAGAGTGTATTATAGACAGGAAGCAGAATAATATTCAGCACCAAGAATAAATGAGCTATTGAGCCCTAAAAATACATGAAGAAAGCGAAATGTACTTGAAAGAAACAAGTCTGAGAGAGAGTAAACATGATTTCAGCTGCAAACAATGAAAACTGAGTACAGTCCATACAGAGGGGAGATGAGGCAAACAGGAGACAGGGATAATGAAAACACTTGGTATGATGCCATAAATATCAGTTCACATTCATCCAAACTTCAGCCTCTAAAGCCATAGGACTGAGCCCAAATGGAAGCTTCAGGTGATGCTGACAAGGAAGGGAGAATCATCACTGTAATAATGTCCTTCCATGAAGATCTGGATATTGGGGAAAACTGTACAGGGCCAAGGCTATAAGAACTCTGATTTTCATAAATTTATTGCAAATGTACAATTTCTCTTTCAATGTAGTCTGTTTTAAAAATAGAGTCATGACACTTGCAGAAAATGCATGCAACTGAATATCATTGTGTTAAGTGAAACAAACCAGATCCAGACAAATGCCACCTTTTCCCCTCAGGTATAGAGCTAATAAAGCTAAGACTTAATCTGTGTGTGTGTGTGTGTGTGTGTGTGTGTGTGTGTGTGTGTGTGTGTGTGTGTGTGTGTCTGTGTCTGTGTCTGTGTCTGTGTTGTCTGTGTGTAATGAAACTAGAAAGGGCTTCAAGAAAGAGGAGAAAGTCCTAAGTAAAATGGGCAATATAGGAATGCTGTACATGTGATAAAACAAAGCTGAAGCTGAAACTACTTGAAAGAAGGAAATCTGCTGGAATGGGGCAGGGGCAGAGGGGCCAGCAATGCAGGGCAAAGAAGATAAAGGAATACTAACAAATCTAAATAAAGATGTCATACTCTAACTAGTGAATCTGTATGCTACTTGAAAACTCCATTTAAAAATATTTTAGAAGAAAAGAGAAAGGGGACAGACAAAGTAGTACACTTCCATACTGCTAGCACCAGAGAAGCTAAGGCAGAAGTCCGGATCCCTAACTCAGACTCATGTGTACTACATAGGGAGTGCATTCCCCAAACAACAAAAAGGAAAGCCAAGGAGAAGACACCTTCTTGCCCTACAACTCTAAGGCTCTCTGTCAACATGCTTCTCATGACTTGTAATTTCATATTTCTTTATATCATGAACCAAGCAAAATCTTCAGATCTCTACAACTGTGACTGTCTTGGTCTGGGGATGCATTGGGAGGGGTATTATTGGGGGTTAATACCCTATATTCAGACATTGCCTTGTGATGGGAGTTAAGAGTCTCCAATATTTCCTGCCCTGCCTTGCATTTTACCACTGGATTTAATACCATGTTTCCCCAAAAATATGGTAGGTCTTCTTTTATAATTTAGCAACAGAACACTGAAAGAAGTATATCCAACACCCAAACATTTTTTATACTACTAGAAAAGGTTTATCAAAACACCCAATGCTTGCTGTTAGTACACAGGAATGTCAGTCTATGTGCGCACAACAAAAATGCATTAAAACTTTATAGAAAAGTGATAGAAGATGAAAATAAGAGATTCAAAGCCAAACAAAGACCATTTTGTTTGACAGTAATATCTATCACATGCTACTTTTAATAGAAATCAGACTTTATTTTCCCAGTAAAATCAATTTAATTTTCCCAATAAAACATAGGTATTTACTGTGGCTGGATATGGTGGTAAAACAAAAATCCAATAATCTAATTTAGTAAGAGAAGAAAAGAAAATCAGAAAAAAAAATTTATAATGAAGCTCAAAGTGAAAACTAAGATGGAAAATGCCTCTTGGATTTTGTGTGTGTGACTGTCACACACACACACACACACACATTATCATCACTATCATCATCATCATCATCCTTTCAGTTACTCATTTCATCAATAACTCCAAAAATATTAGTCATAAGACATTTTGCTGGACTACATGAGACATTTAAAAAGTGTTTAATAGCCAAGTGTGCTGGTACACATTTGTAAATGTTATTTGTAAATGCATTTGTAAATGGTAGCACTGAGAAAGATGAAGATCATGAGTTCAAAGCCAGCTTGTACTATACAAGGAGGCTTTCTCAAAATAAAAAAAAAAATTAAGACCTAATTCATGTCACTTTAAACGCTTTATACAGCAGAGAGCACATAGAAGATGAAACTGTAGTTCACTCTGTTACTCAGTGATAATTGGCTAATCTGGTCTTGAAAGACTCCTTCACCCAGCAGAGTCCATAGACCCAGACCAGTACCAACTGACCATGGTGCAGCATCCCATGAGTGGTGTTTTCTGAGACTAGGGGTGTAATAACAAATACCAGGAGTTAATGCCCTGTAAGTCTCTTCATTTTATTTTTCAGTATTTTGTTTTCATTGTAACTTTTAAATGGATTATTTCACACTGGATTGGGGGAGAGGATACTGACTCTTCAGTGTTATGTTCTTTTTGAACTCTGTGGAAAACATAATCTTAAAAGCTCAGAGTCCAGGGAGATAGCTCTACTCTGAGGTAAAATAGGAGCCAGCAAAGGAACTGACATTTTGAAGGGAACTTGGGAGATAAGATTTCAAGAGGGGGATTTAAGGTGTGTTTTAGGAAAGAAAAACAGCTTGAATTGCAAGTGTATTTGTCAGGTAACATAAGTGACTGACAGCAAGGGCAGAACCGCATAGACAGCTGGGAAACCGGAAGGACTAAGGCTAGAGCCACTGTTCAAAGGGAAGTCTTCGTCAATCATTTAGCGAAAGATGAAATAGCATATGAATTGTCTGGATTGCAGAGACCTTTAAGAGGTGCGAGATGCAATGGAAGCACCAACTGGGCCACTATAACAGCCAGAAGGTAGAAGAGGGTGGCCTCAGGGGAGGTGAGAATCCACAGCAAGGCAACAGCTAACTTCAGGGAGACTTTGTGTAGTGTGATTTTAGTTTATTTGGTGATTAGATTTTAACTAAAGCCAGTCCTTGAGAAAGACAAGAAGGGCTCAAGGTGATTCTGAGACTGGAACTGCAGAAATCTGAAATCAAAAGCTATAAGACGTAAGAAGATGGAAGACGGCCATCTTACCGAAGGCAATCTACAGATTCAATGCAATCCCCATCAAAATTCCAACTCAATTCTT
>NW_022196915.1:1334283-1334841 GCF_008632895.1 Mastomys coucha | reverse complement strand
GGAGGGGAAACTGGGAATGGAGAAATTTACATGTAAATAAAGAAAATATCAAAAAAAAAAAGAAGAAGAAGAAGATGGAAGATGGACCTGTCCTGTTTTGAATGCGAAATGTCCGTCATAAGCTCATGTTTGAACTAACTGGTAGTAGTGTTTTGGAAAGCTGTGGGATTTTACTAGGTGGAGCCTTGTTAGAGGAACTGGGTCACTGTGGTTGTGGGCTTGAGGTGCTACAGCCCCACTTCCTGTTACTCTCTGTGTTTCCTCAATGCCTATGTACTGCTGGCAGCCAGCCTCCTGCTCCTACTATCATGCCTTCCCTTCCTGCTTCCTTCTCTTCATTGTGTGATAGAGTTCATTCCTTTGGATCAGAAAGATGGCTTACAAATGCAGACACAAGTTCTCCCCACTTACTTCTGCCTTGGTGCCCCATTATAAGGCATCCCATCGCACTGACTTAACAGCAAGACTTGCCACATAGCTCCTGCTGAGACTCCAAATCAGAGAATCCTGTTGCTCAAAACCAGATCTGTGTGGCTTCTGGTTCTTTTTTTTTTTTTT
>NW_022196915.1:1317220-1333717 GCF_008632895.1 Mastomys coucha | reverse complement strand
AGGGCCTCTCCTCCCATTGATGACTGACTTGGCCATCCTCTACTATACACATGCTGCCAGAGCCATCAATCTCACCATGTATACTCTTTGGTTGGTGGTTTAGTCTCTGGGAGCTCTGAGGGTACTACTTAGTTCATATTGTTGTTCATCCTAAGGGGCTGCAAACCCTTCAGCTCCTTTGGACCTTTCTCTAACTCCTTCACTGGGGACCCTGTACTCAGTTCAGGGATGGCTGTGAGCCTCTACATCTGTGTTAGTCAGATACTGTCAGAACCTCTCAGGAGACAGCTATGCTTTTGATTCTTATCCTTTCTAGTTCTTTCTCCATTGTCCTTTAGTTACATGCTTAACCCAAGACATTCCGAATTAAACAGATGGTTCAGGTGTTAAATGCAGTGTTTTGTATTTGTTACTAAAGAAGAGGGAGATTAAACATGAAATGCTGAAATCCAGATGCTGACTTACTGATTTCAAGCTGCTTAACTATCAATTTATTGGACCTTGAAACCCTGGACTCATATCAGGCTGCCTGTTAAAGAAAGTCATTCCTGGGTACTAGAGAGATGCTTGGTGGTTAGAGTGCATGCTGCACTTGCAAAAGATCTTAGCCCAGTTTGTACCTCATCCAACAGCTCATAGCTGCCTGTAACACCAGCTCCAGGGATGAGCTTTTCACTCTCATAAGCACCCAAACATGTGTTCCTCTACATAGAGGGAAAGAACACACACATACATACTCATACACACACACACACACACACACACACACACAGAGACAGACAGAGAGAGAGAGAGAGAGAAAGAGAGAGAGAGAGAAGGAGGGAGGGGGAGAGAGAACATGAGAGAAACCTATACACAGAGGGAAGGGACAAAACAAACAAACATATATACACAGATATACTCACACACATATAACACGTCTGTACACATGTACACACACATACACATACAGATACACACACATCACTCATATACATACACACACAAACATACACACACACAAATGCATACACTCATACACATACACACACCTAGATACACACATATGCATATACTCATACACATACACACATGTAGATATGCACCCCACACATAAACAAACACACACAGATACACACAGAGACACACATTCATACATGTATACACAAACACAAGGAGAGAGAATGGACACACACATACACACATGAACACACCTCAAAGAGAGATCTCTGAGGGTTTTTTGTTTGTCTTGAAGAAAGCTACTCCTACTGCTACATCCTCTCTTGGGCTGTTGGGCATCTCAACATCCCTCTTCCTACAGGGAGGTCTTCCCATACAGAGCCTTTGCCCAGCTCACATCTTCCTACAAAGCATTTGTCTTTCAAATTCCTCTTTTCTCAATGGCCCTTCAGAAGCAGCAGCCCCTCCTGTGGGTGTATAAAACCTCAGGATGCTGCAACCCAGGCTGCACAGGAAGCAGAAAGCCATGGGGACTTGCATCAGACTGGTTCATTAAATAATTCATTTAACAACTTCTTCCAAGACCCTGTTGCTACTTAATTACTTGCTTGCTTTCTTCTCTCTCTTTTCAACTTTCTTTAATTGAAAATCCAAGCCAGGCATGTCACAGCCTGGGAAGTCAGATCGCTTGGAGACATCTTCTGACTGTCTCATTAGGTGTCCAACCACTGAAAAATGTATGACGCTTGAAGAAAAGGATGCAAGAGTAAACAACTACAGAAAAAATTAGATTTTCCAACAATGCCTAACGAGGAAAAGAGCACTTACAAACAGAACTCAGTTTTGTCCTTAACGAGGGAAGCAATAACCAGCAACCATACCAATGTCCTTGGTGTACAAGCATGATTCTGGCGAATGAGGACAGTAACACATGGTGGTGTCAGTAATAGTCAGGACACACAGCAAGATGAAGACAAGGCCTGTAGATCATTCTTACCTTAGGGGATTTTGAGAGCAAGTGGAGAGTCTCAACTTTCTATCTTAAGAATGGGAGGGCGCTCATGGAGCAATTTGAGTCTGAAATAGGAAAGCAGTGCTATGGGAGGCAGGAGAATGATTTGATTTGCATAAAATCTTATGGGTTTCAAGAACAGCTGGGTTCCTAGGGTTCCCCGACACAGTGAAGATGCTCAGTAGTGGCCAAAGCAGATATGTCAGAAACCCACAGCACTTTGTTAAATGCCTGTTCTGAGGGCTATAAACACTTATCTTTAAAAAAGCTGTTCATTGGATCAGCCATAGGCTCCTGAGACTTCTCCATTTGGGCCTGCTGCAGGCAGTCCCAGTCATGATATTGTAGGGTAGAAGAAAAGGTCATTTAATAGAAATATATAGTGTATAAGCTTTTAATTTAAGAGCATGGAAAATTTTCTCTGAAATGAGCCAGGCTTGAGCCAGGAATGTAGGTCGGCTAGTTCCAGAAACCTACGTCTAGGTGGTTCCAGGGAGCGGTCGACCACTAAGTGAATGACAATGACAATGATAAAGCCACATTCTTGAGAATAACAAGTATGCAGGATGTTTTCCTCATGACCCTGACTCCTGACTAAATCATGGGTTGGGTCCCTCTGAAATTTTCCACTCCCCCTCATTTGTGTTTTTTTCCTTTAAATATCCCACACTTCTTGTGCTCTGAGTCAAGCTCCTCTGCCCCTGTGAAGGTTATGAGCTCATCCCCAGTATACTGGCTTCCCCACCCCCCCCAATAAACCTCATGCTGTTTGCATCAAAAAAAAAAAAAGCTGTTCATTCCAAAAATAAAAAATAAAATTCTAGAGAATCAAAGTGAATCCAAACCACCCAAATAAAGCAACCTGGCTCCACCCTGCAACTGAGCATTTGGGGCTCATAAAACTCTTCCAATTCTTATACAAGTGGCCCCTGTTCTGTGGAGCTATGTTTTTCTCAAGAGGAAAATGGAGTTTAGAGATGCTGAAATGTTTGGGGGTGCCATCTCTCCTGGGGCCACACAAGAGTCAGGTAGGAAGGACAGAAGTTCTGTGTTTTCCCCGGTCTAAAATTTATAACATTTTAGCTCTTGAGTCAAAATTGTAATGATGAATAAGAGGCACAAATGGGTTGAGGAGCTGAGGCTTGGGCTAGAGTAGGAGGAGCTATGGAGTTACTGGTTTCCTCCTGACCCTCCACAGGGATCTCTTTGTCCAGCATTCTTGAAGTCATGGCCGGGTATCATCCCAGTCCTGTATTAGCTTTGGAAACCTGGATGAAACATTGATGGTTTCTCAAGAGAGGCTATGAAGTCACTACTGCAAGCCAAGTGCTTAATACTCTGAGTTTCAGTCACTGAATTGCTCTTTTACAGTTTAAGTCTTCCTTTCAAGTCCCATGGAGCAGCTGATCTATCAGCTTCTGGACTGTTAAATACAGAAAGAATCCATGCAATCACCATGACTAAATGTTTGAAGTACAGCCTAGAGGTTGAGTCCTAGAATTAGAACTAATTAATGCTGTTTACATTGCTATGACTTAGTTAGGTAGTAAATTAAAGCTATAGTTCCTTCTCTCTGTGTTGGATGGTACAACGCCATCCAGCTGCAGGGAAGGAGGTTCTTCCTGCAAAAATCTAGGACATTCTCATTGAAAGACCCCGGAGCTCGGGAGACCCTCACTCAAGTCTCGGGATGACGCGACTACCCAATAACTCACAAGAGACTGATCTTGCTGCAAGCGCACGAGGTTTATTTGGGATAGGCCGGTACTGGGTCAAACCTGTAACCTTGCAGGCCAGAAGGGTTCGGCCCAGACTACAAGTAGTTAGGGGTATTTAAAGGGAAAAACTACAAACTAGGGGGGGAGGAGGTAAGGGGGTTTACCAAGGAAACATAAACTGTGGAAACAAAAAACTGTGGAAAATTTCAGAGAGACCTAACCCAAGGTATTCAGTTAGGGAGGGGAACATATTCCTTCTAGGAATGTAATCTTCATCTATTATCAGGGTAGAGAGCCTTGGCAGGGTGGAGAGCCTCATAAACCAGTTGACCTTCATTCCTAGTTCTGCCCTCACTGTGGATCAGTCAGGAAGGGCAGGTTTCGGGAACCAGAGCCCTGAGGCTCTGAGTTAGCTAAGTTCCTGGAACTGGCTACTCCACATTTTTGGCTTGTTACATTTCTATTAATACATTTCCCTTTTCATTAACATGCTTTTTCCCAAATTTCTAAATCTCCCAGTCTTTCATCATTACTCTGACTTAACAAACTGCATAGTCTTTATAGTTTGTGGTCTGTGTGTGTATGTGTGTGTGTGTGCGTGTGTGTGTGTGTGTGTGTGTGTGTGTGTGTGTGTGTGTTTGTATGTGTATGTTCATGTATGTGTGCATGAGAGTATATATATATACATGTGTGTATGGAGTGTTTGTACATGTATGTGCTATGTGTCTATGTATATGTATGTGTATGTATCTGCATGTATGTGAAGGGGTGTGCATTTAGGGGTCTGTCCTGTTGTGTGTGTGTATATATATGTATGTATATGTGTGTGTGTGTATATGTGTGTGTGTGTGTATGAGTATGTGTGTGTGACTGCATATATGTATGTGTCTGTGGTGTTTGTGTATGTGTATGTCTATGTGGTATATATGTGTACATGCTTGCATGAGATATGTGTTTGTGCATGTGTATGTGTTTATGGTGTGCATGCATGTGTGTGTGTGTGTATGTGTGTGTATGCATGTGTATGTATTTGTGAGCTTTGACTTTCTTTCTCAATAAAGAAGAAGCACTCTCTACTCCAGAAAACAACTGGCTTCACCTCTTTCTGTAATGTGTTGGTAATTTCAAATCCATTCTGGTCTTCCTCTGTTAAGGCCTAGATTTAAGGCCTAGGTGAAATGTTAAGGATTAGATAACAGTTACCTAGATAGCCTGTCATTATAAGTAAACTTTCTCATATGTTTCTGTGGTTACTAGAAACCTGTCTAATGCCAAGCTTGATTATATATTCTGTTATGTCTTTACCCCTGGAAACCAAGCATGATAGAAGTCAGTAGAACTGTTTTGTGTAGTTACCCACAATAAGCTTGGACCCAAACCAACCCTCCAAGAGCACTTCCTGCACCTGTGTAGAAGCTTCCTAGGATAGACCCCAACATACGAGAGACATCTGCACCAATATAAGAAACTTTCTGCAATAAGACTTCCATTTTGAGTAGTGGTCCAGTAAAGTTTAAGTTCCCAAGACCTTCCTGGGAACTGACATCCTGCTTGAAAGATGACATGTGCATCAGTAACTGATATCTTGATTGACAAGTTAAGACATGAATGTTAGACAAGTCCCATCTTGGTAGACAAGTTACGATATGATTATTAGATAAGGCAAGTCCTCTGCCACAGTTGAGCACCCCAACCAATGACAGCAGGATAAGTGTACAACAAACATTTACAACATGTTACTAAGGAAATTCGCTATCTCTAAATCCTGTTTGTTGAAATAACTTAGCACAGATGTTGGTGGATTTGGGGCTTAAAATCCCTGTAGGGTCTTAACTTAGGGTCATGGTTCAGTTGCTAAATCTGAGGTGTATGCTCAATAAATTATCCCTGCATGACTGAGGTCAGTGTTTGTGTGGTTGATGAGCCAATTTTTGGACCCCAACACCTTGAATATATCTACTTTTCTACTTCAGTGTATGTCCCCTGTCCTAACTTAGAGGCTCACAGTTGTATCAAGTGGACTTCTGACCTGATCCCATAGCTCTTCTTTTCCATACCTCTCTATCACAGGAGATCTCTTTTTCTGGCTTGGTGATATCTATCTTTACATATCTCATTGGGAAATCTACTGAAGTGAGAAATTTCTTGAACCTTTATTGCGTCTAAGCACATTTTTTGGCTTCTCATTTTTGACATATTGTTAGGCAATTTTTAAAGTTTCACTGAATTTTCTCTGTGACTTTAAATTCATAGTTCCTCTTCTGTCAGACTCTAGAAGAAAGCAAGGCTGAAACTGTTGCAACTGGTTTTTCTATTGTGGTTGTGTAAGTGCTGCCTTTCTCTTGCTTCATAAGAGGTCTGTCATTTTAATACCTTCTCTCCACTTCACAGCAAGACTTTTCAACTTCCCAATGTGATAGTTTTAATTAGCCCAACAAACTGGCCTTTCACCAATTGAGTAATTGCTTTCTTGCTCATCCCTCCCTCAATAATGTCCAAAGGAAAATGATGTGGACCACAAGTGTGAGCTGCATATAGAACTTCACATTTTCCTTTTCTATTTTCTTCTTTTGGTTTATTGAGACAAGAGCCTTCTATGTAGGCCAGGCCAGGCTCAAACTCCTGTGTCTGTCTTCCCAGTACTGGGATTAAAAGCATACTTCATCAAGCAAAATGAGGGGGGCAAAAATAATTTTAATGATGTCATTTTAATACATTGTTCTTTTATAATTTTATCCAAGATATTATGTCACCACTTAATATAAAATATTTCTAATTATTTTCTGTCCTAAGATTTGTATTAAAGCTTTAAATTTTGATGTATATTCTGTAATTGAGATAACCCTACCTAGGAATAGCCTCAGTTCGAGGGCTGAGCCCATATTTGTATCAGTTGCATGTGATTGCAGGCTGCAACCTTTAGTAGCACAGTCACACACTATGTATCTTCCTCTTCTTGAATTTTGTCCTCTTTTATTTCTTTTAGAAGAACTTTTGATAAAGTTCGCTTTCCAAACATCTTATTGATTGCTCTATTTTTGTAATCACTTGAAATCACTCACACTCTTCTGTTGTGTTGCTACCTTTAGGTGGCAAGTCTTAGACGCTGTCTCAGGCTTGCTTACTACATCCAATAGACCCTCACCTCTCTACTACATCCAATAGACCCTCACCTCTCTACTACATCCAATAGACCCTCACTCTCTGCACACAATGAAGAGAGATTTTGTTCTGTTTTTACCGCTCCAATTATTTTCTTGTAGCCATAATTTGCACTTACTGACTGACTCATTTTGATGTCTGATGATCTTTGTGCAATCATATCTAAAAGCAAAAGACTCAGTTACTAGCATAAGAAAGAATTGACAGGAAGCATTCATCAGGCTAGGAGCAAGGAGCCTTGAGCTGGGTCTTTTTTTTTTTTAATTTATTATTTATTTATTTATTATAAGTACACTGTAACTGTCTTCAGACGCACCAGAAGAGAGTGTCAGATCTCATTACAGGTGGTTGTGAGCCACCATGTGGTTGCTGGGATTTGAACTCATGACCTTTAGAAGAGCAATCAGTGCTCTTACCTGCTGAGCCATCTCACCAGCCCCTTGAGCTGGGTCTTATGTGAAGGATGCTATTTCTAGAAAAGCCCTGTGGTTTTGGGCAAGGCAAAAATGCAAACATTCCTAATTCTGTGGATGCTACAGGGTGGAAAGTTCACTGGGTATGGGGAACCACTCACTCAGCTTTTCCAAATTCTAACTTTCCTCTTTCAACTCCTCTCCCATGAATATTGAGTGCCGGAATCTCTCTCCCCAGGCCTGGCTTGAACTGCCTTGGCTTATTAATTTACTTTCTGTTTTAAGAACCTTATTAGAAGCTGTCATCCACTGATGACCTAAGCTGATGTGAGTAAATTTAATTGTCAACTTAACTGGATCTGGAATACCCTCTGGGAGGATGTTTCCAGAGAGGATTAAATACAAGCAAAATACCCTCAGAGTCTGGAAGGTAGCAGCTCATGGGTTGAGGCCCCAGATGGAATACTAGGGAAAAGGGGTGTGGCAGGCTCCTGTGCACCTGCATTCCCTCCCACTTCCTTCTGATCTTTGGAGAAATGGAAAAGCTGCCATGGAGCAGAGCTCTGCCTGCCTGCCTGCTGTGCTCTGATGGACTGTAATCTCTCAACTAGGAATCAAAACAAACCTCTCCTCCCTTAAGTTGCTTCTCACCAAGTATTTCATCTCAGAACTGAGAAAAACAATTAATACTACAGTCTGACCTCTGGGAAACAGGCTTCCGCTTAGCTTGAACTTTCAGCACACCCAGCAACCTGTTGGCAACTTTGAGCCCTTACCCACCTTCCCTTAAACAGTGGAATTGTCTTTTGTTTATTTGTTTGGTTGGCTTTGTTTTGTTTTACCTGAGCAACTCCTTGATAATACTGCTTTTATTCAAATATGTGTAAGGTCCAAACTTAACCTGTAAGCCCAACCCATCCCAAAGAAGAAATAACTTCCTAGAATGCTGGGAGTTATAGTTCTTGGAAAATAACAAAGCCTCACGGGGGAAATATGGCAGCTCTGTGGGATTATCCTTATAAACTCCTGCAAACAAACAAAACAAAAATGAAATAAACAAAGCATGTCTGAGGCCACTTAGCTGGGAATTCCAGAGAGCGACCCTGACCAAAGCTCATTCTTCTGTTCTTGACAGTATTTAATTAAAAGCTTCCTTCAATTTTGGCTTACACGGTGGAACTGGTTTTTCTCCAGCAAATCTCACAATTAATATACATAGTTCCAGAATATGTCCTGGAAACAAGGGCAATGAGCACCTAGAGTATTGACTTGTTAAGGGTCCATGTGTTGTCCATCTGAAGGAGATAAAGATCCCCGTGCTCTCTACTTTTCTCTTGTTATGATAAATGCTGTAAGCAAATGCAGCTTGTTTGCCACCTTTCAAAGAAAGTGCTGATTCTGGCTTAGAGAGCTAGAGAGTCCACAATGGTGGGGCTTGTCACACCAGCAGCAGACAGACAGAGCAGGATGCTGGGAGATAATATCTTCAACTGCAAGCATAAAGCTGAAAGAACTGGAAGTAAGGCCAGGCTGTATAATCTCAAAACCCTCCCCCCGCCCCACCGGACTTACTTCCTCCTGCAAGATTGTACCATTTACATCTTCCCACCCTCTAGTGATCAAAATGTTCACTAGACAAACCTGTGGGAGACATGTATCATTCAAACCACCACAATCCCTTATTTGCCTTCTTATTCTGTGTATAATAGGGCATGCATGTGACTAAAATCAGATGCATGGTAGAAAATGACATGCAGTAGAGAAAAACTTAACATAAACTGTCAGTCAAATAGAGAACCAATCAAGCTACACCTGTGACAATCAGCTTCTCCCCATAAAGAGAGACACCACCGCCACCACCCCTGAGCATGGTGCTTCCAAGGAGTCTTATCTTCACTATGGCTTTGCTTTTGAATCTTGCCACATTTTACATCTGTGACCACTCTCTCATCCTTTGGATAACCTAGAAACACTGAGCCCAGACGATGACCCCAGTAGCCATCATAGCAGCAGTGGGCTGGCACTCTCTGCCTAGCATGACCTGGGAAGTCACTGATAGCTTCTACTGGGTGAGGTTCTTTCAGTTCCAAATCCTCTTTCTGTTATTTTAATGTGGGGAGATGGGTACCCATGTTTGTTGTTCTATCTTGAACCAACAGTTCCTTTATATCATTTTGGAATGCTTCATTCTTACCAAAAAATAAATAACATGTCCCTGAATAGCATGTAGAAAACTATTACTTAGAGACAATGATCTAAAATTTAGCACATTCCAGTTCTTCTAGGTGATGAAATGATGGCAGTACAGAACGATCATTTGCTGTCACTCTCCAGTATTTGGTGTCTGTCATTAACCTCAGTCACTGGCTTCATTTATTAACAGAGGAACAAACTGAGCCTCCAGAAGGAATTTTACATGTGCAACACACTTAGTTCATCATTTTCTTCTGTGGCACATCAGTTAGCCTCTGTAAAGCAAGCAACTGAACCATGGTTTAGTAGTAGGTATGTGAGCCAAAATGTACAGAATATATACTCTCTCAGAAACTAAAAGGTCTACATTCCACAGCCCCATAAAGAAAAGTAAATGGGAAAGTCATCATGCTGAGGACACACATTGTGGATTCAAATGCAGTCTTTTAATTGACTCCCCCAAATCTCATGTTCCATATAAGTTACAAATTCCAGAAGATTGATTTCCCTAAAGTAAAGTAAATCATACACTCTGCAACTGAGATTTAATTCTAGCCCTCAAAATCCAAAGTGTACACTGCTTCCTCATGATCGGGAGCCCTGTGACAGGTATTCAAGCCCCTTTAGTGTACAGGTGTGCATTAGACTCAAATTGAACTTGGAGCTCAGCTGGTTCATTAAATGTGTTTTCTTCAAGTTTTGTAACTGGTAGCACACAAGAATGCTGAAGTCTGGGCAGTTTAAAGATGTGTGCTTGTCATACCAGTTATCTGTATCAAAGCAACAAAACAGAAATGATTCTGACCATTGTCAAACATCTTTCTAGAGACAGAGAATGGGGAAAATACTAAGACTGTCATTTATTCCTGCACTCATCTGCTTGCTAGCAAACATGATTGACAGAATTCCCATACAACACAGACAGGGCAGGACATGAGACTTTCCCATTAGTTGACCATCTGTCCTGGGACAATGTCACCACTGATAGATTCCAGGGGGTCATTTCTACTGAGGACTTCTTTGGAACATAGCTCTGATGAAATATTATCTTTTATGAATTAAATTTGTGCACAGTATATACTTGAAATGTTTTCCAATTGATCAATAATCCCACACGCCCTTGAAGGTTTCATCTTTCTTACAATTAGTACTAATAACATAATTGCTGCAAGTTGTCTATATGGCTTTTAAGTTCCAGAGGAAAATAGAAAATTCCTAGAACAAGATATTGGTTCTTGGTTTTAATAGGTCAGAAATTTGCCTCAAAATTCTAAAAGAGCCCCACCACCACACCCCTGATCCCACTGTCAATGAGCATCAGTGATGGTGACAGAAGAAGTGAAGTTTTAGATATGCTGACAATGCCATGAATTTCATCAAGAGATTGCTTTTTGTTCTTTACTAAGAAAGCTAGAACCTGGTAAGAACTCCACATTATCAAATGCTATCAAAATGGCATCAACTCTGCTAGAAATGCTTGGACCTGGCAGGGGAGCTTTCCGGCCATTTCCTTTCCTAAGTTTCAAGACAAAAACACAAGGAACATCTATGCAGTTGGCGAGTCATAAAAGACACATGAGGTAAACATTTCAAGGCTTCAATGATCCTCTTCAAGACACTTAATGTTGTAATGACAGAGACAACCAAAACCATCACAGTGCTGTGTTACAGTATTTTGTTACAGTGCTGTGTTACAGTACTATGTTACAGTACTGTGTTACAGTATTATGTTAGAGTACTGTGTTACAGTGCTGTGTTACAGTACTGTGTTACAGTACTGTGTTATAGTACTGTGTTACAGTACTATGTTACAGTGCTGTGTTACAGCATTGTGTTACAGTGCTATGTTATAGTGCTGTGTTACAGTACTATGTTACAGTGCTATGTTACAGTGTTGTGTTAGAGTGCTGTGTCACAGTACTGTTACAGTACTATGTTACAGTACTGTGTTACAGTGCTGTGTTACAGTGCTGTTATAGTGCTGTGTTACAGTACTATGTTGCAGTGCTGTATTACAGTTCTGTGTTGCAGTACTATGTTACAGTACTGTGTTACAGTGCTATGTCACAGTGCTGTGTTACAGTACTATGTTACAGTGCTGTGTTACAGTACTATGTTACAGTGCTGTGTTACAGTACTATGTTACAGTGTTGTGTTGCAGTACTATGTTACAGTACTATGTTACAGTGTTGTATTACAGTACTATGTTACAGCACTATGTTACAGTGCTGTGTTACAGTACTATGTTACAGTGTTGTATTGCAGTACTATGTTACAGTACTATGTTACAGTGTTGTATTACAGTACTATGTTACAGTGTTGTATCACAGTACTATGTTACAGTACTATGTTACAGTGTTATGTTACAGTACTATGTTACAGTGTTGTGTTACAGTACTATGTTACAGTGTTGTGTTACAGTGCTGCATCACAGTTCTGTGCTACAGTGCTGCATTATGATTCTGTGTTACAATGCTGCATTACAGTGCTGGGACTGAGTGTGTGTGATTCTCTAGCCCTATGCTGCATCACTCCAGGCCCAAACAAAAATAAGTTAGCTACATGTTCTTGGAAACAGTTGTACCAGAGATTGTAGGTTTCCCAACCAATTCGTTCATTAAAGCTAATAAGTTGTTCATCACAATGAAAGACCCTTTTCTCACTGTTGCCACAAATCTCTCTTCTAGTTAATTTTTTGTTATCTGTGGATCTTGCATTAAAACCTTTGTTTGAATCTGAAAATTTCCACTTTGACAATTTTATTTCTCAAATGTATTCTATGTCTTTTTTTTGGTATTCTCATCATTTTCAAGCATTCTGCTGAGAGGCACCTGTGTACTCTGTGAATGTTGATCACAGTTAATGTTCACAAGGAGTTATATCACGTGATCATACCTAGTTCTAGTTTTGCTTCCTTTATTGTCACCTGCTTTCCATGTGCACTGTGTTTTTTATTTTTGGTTGAGTTCTGAACTACATTATGATGTACAGAGAAAGCAGAAGCCTGAAAACTACCTTCTTCCAGCAAGGCCCCCTGTTCTCTTCTGCAGCTAGAGGGACACTGGCTGAATGAAATCAAATCAGTAGCTGATTTGATCACTTCCAGCTCTTGTATTTATTTCTCCTTACTTTCAAAGAAAACCTTTGGGAATTCCAAATAAAAGTCTTTAGAGCTTCTGTTACTTCCCCCTTTGATGGGTCCCAAAATGTTCGGTTTTTTTTTTTTTCCTTTTGTCTCCAAGTGCCTGTCAAAATCTCTGCTCAGCTTCCCCATGTTCTTCTTTGGAATAATCATCTTGAGGGCTGGGAAAGATAAGGTTACCTTGACTTTCAAAACTTGTACTTGTTTTCAGCACAAGGATGTCCTAAGACAGCCGAGTTCAATATTGCTATGAGGAGAGTTTCCTTCTTGAATCTTAATACAGTTAGCGTGTTCCTGGCTTAGTTTTTCTTCCTCCATAAAAGTGAGACCACATTTTAAGTATTTAAAAATTCCCAAATATGAAAAAGTTTTTGACAGAGAAAAATCTAAATTAATATCTGCAGGTGGATGTACATGTCTACCAGGTGTGGTGATTGGATTGGGAATCTCTACACTATCTTAGTTTCTTCTCCTGTTGCCAAAAAAATCACTATCGCAAATGCAACTTAAGAGACAATGCCTTTCTTCTCAATAGCAGTTAAGGGTACAGTCTGTTATGGTGGGAAGTCATATTATCAGGAGCACGACATAAATAGTCACATCATAATCACAGACAAAAAATGAAAGTAATACTTGGGAGCGGCTGTATACTTCTCTTCCTCACATAGACCCAGGTCTCAAGCCAGGGAATTCAACTGTCCTCGGTGGACATGGACATGCCTTCCTAATTAGCACAACCAAGAGAACACTCTTCCACGGGCTTGCCCATCAACCCTGCTCCCAGGGGATTCTGGGATCTGTCAAGTTGAAAATTAACATTATCATCACAATCATGGAAGAGACATAATTCTGGCATGTGATTTAACTAAGGAGAGAAGGCCTACCCCAAATGTGAATGCCACCATCCTGTGGACTGGGGTCTCAGACTGAATCAAAAGTAGACAGCAAGCTGGGCCACAGCATTCATCTCTCTGCACTCTGACTGTGATGTGCAGGTTGACCAGCTGCCTCATGTCCCTGTTGTCATGGCCTCCCTCCCAGGATTCCTTCTCCCCTTAAACTGTAACACTCATTTTCTCTAGTTGCTGTGTCTCAGGTATTTATTCATGTAATGAGGAAAGTAACTAATATGTCAGGTAAAACAGGAATACACCAGAAAGTTTTCTTCATTTGCTTTCATTTTTTCTTTCTTTTTTCTTTTTTTTTTTTTTTTTTTTTTTTTTTTTTAGATTTTTGTTTGTTTGTTTCATATATATAAGTGCTCTACTCACATACATGTCTGTGGACCATGTCCATGACTGGTGTCCATGAAGATCAGGAGAGGGCATCACATCAACTGATACTTGTAGAAAATATTTAATCACAAATCCTCAAATCAGGGTTTCTACCCCACAGCTTAGGATCACTAAATTATTGAAAGAGGATTAAAGTAATTAGATGAATACATGAAGAGCATGCCTGAGTTCAGATCAATGTGAGTTTAAAGAGGGTCCATTTCTAGGTGTGATATGTCCATGTCCTCAGATCTCTGTGCTCCTCAAAATTTAGATCTCTCTGGATCCAACCTTTAGCCAGTTATCTACAAGGGATACTAGCTAGCCAAAACCCCTCATCCATATCTTATTCTTTTGAGAATGGGTTTTTGGTGACTGCTGGCAGATTCTGAGCCTCAATCTTGGAAGTAGAGGCCCTGATTTGCTTTTTCACAGGATAGGCAGTCCCTGTGTGCATTGTCTCACTGTTTGACCTGATTGATTGGCATACTTGATTGATCCCCATGATTCTGGATTCCATATCTATATATCTACTCTTCTTTTCACAAATGGATGGCAGGTAAACCATCCTTTCCCTCTGGATGAGAGAGCACATGGGAGGCAAGGGTTGGAGCAGAGTGTTCAGCCTCTGGTTTAGTGTTATTTTCACAGCAGTTAGGGGAGATAAGCATCAGCCATTCCGGTTTCCATTTAGGAAACTTAGAGTCAAAGAAGTTGAGTGGTGAGGTCAAAACTAAATCAGAAGTTCATGGAACTGGCGTCAGAACTGACCTGACTCAGGCACTCAGAGAAGACACCACTTGTCCATTACACACCCCTTTATTATATCAGAGACCACATTCTGCTCATTTGACATTTTGTTATCAAGAGACAAAAAGACTTTTTTTCAAAAACAAGTTCTAAGACTCCTGAAATGAATGTTGAATAAACAAACCATTAGGTAGAAGGGAGGACACAAGTTAAGCAAGATAAAAAAAAAAAAAAAAAAAAAAGCACAGTGGGAAAGGCAGAAATTGGACTTATGATTTTATTTTCACACACTTTTTCTCCTAAAATTAATTTGCTGTATTCTAGCTTTATAAATATATATGCCTGGTGCATAAAGAAATTAAGCCATATAGGAACATATAAAGGAGAAAAATCACCTAAATCTCCCAATCCTGATGCAATATTGTCACATTCTGTAGGGTATTTGTACCTGGTGTCTTCCTCACATGTTTTAACATTGAAAGTTATGGTACAACATAGACTGACCATGCCTGTGAACTCTGTTTTTATTGTATGGATGGAGCTTGTTTCTAACATAATCATAAACAGCATTGCAGTGAGCATCCTATCTCATGCACTTTTGCCCTGACGTGAGAGGTTTAAGACTTGATTAATATGTGCTTGATATTTAGAGACCCATGTTGATTTCCATGCAACACACCTTGTTGAGTTACAGACAATGGTTCTTCATCTTGGAGGTCAACCTGCGCATGAGCAAGCATGAATTGTCTGTCGCTGCACCTTTATGATCTATTTCACCTTTAGCATCAGGTCTAGTGAAATATATACATATACATATCTAAGTGAACAGCTTGCAAAGTCTAAGCCTGCTTAGTCCAGACGTTTAATGGCAGGAAGACCATTTGTGTTCCTTCATATACAGGGAATATAAATGTGTTTTGTTCTGCAATACCTTCTTTAAAAGTCTCATCTTTTAGGCTCAGTTTCACACAGCCACATCAAACCAGGCATTGTCAGTGCTATTAATTATTGCTAACTTTATAGCTGAGGATAGGAGCTTGCTATATTGATGCTACACTTTGACAACCTATGTGACCTCACATCTTTTTAAATATTCATCGAACTGCATATGCTGGCTTATATCTGTAACCTTGGCATCCAAGGATGTGAGAGAGAGGGAGCACACATTTGGAGCCAGCTTGGAGTTCAGCATGAGTGCCAAGTCAACCTGGTCTACATAAAGAGATCTTGCCTTGAACTACAGGGAGGATGAGGCAGGGAGAAAGGAGAGGGTAATGCTGATGTGTGTGTGTGTGTGTGTGTGTGTGTGTGTGTGTGTGTGTGTGTCCATATGTAACTTTCCATAATAAAATCTTAAAGAAAAATTTTTTAAATTTTTAAAAATTTTTAAAAATTGTCAGTAGGACAAAATGGCAACCAACAGATTGGGAAAAGATCTTTACCAATTCTATATCTGATAGAGGGCTAATATCCAATATGTACAAAGGACTCAAGAAGTTAGACTCCAGAGAACCAAATAACCCTATTAAAAATGAGGTACAGAGATAAACGAAGAATTCTCATCTGAGGAATACTGAATGGCTGAGAAGCACCTAAAGAAATGTTCAACATCTTTAGTCATGAGGGAAATCCAAATCAAAACAACCCTGAGATTCCACCTCACACCAGTCACAATGACTAAGATCAAAAGCTTAGGTGACAGTAGATGCTGGCAAGGTTGTAGAGAAAGAGGAACACACTCATTCACTACTGGTGGGATTGCAAGCTTGTACAACCACTCAGTAAATCAGGTGGTTCTGGACATACCACTACTTACGGACTCCTGAGCATATACCCAGAAGATGCTCTAACATGTAATAAGGATACATGCTCCACTATGTTCATAGCAGCCTTA
>NW_022196915.1:1296163-1316908 GCF_008632895.1 Mastomys coucha | reverse complement strand
ATTCTTAGGGAAATGGATGGATCTGGAGAATATCATCCTGAGCGAGGTAACCCAATCACAAAAGAACATACATGGTATGCATTCTCTGATAAGTGGATATTAGCCCAGAAGCTTGGTATACCCAATATACAATCCACAAACCACAAGAAACCCAAGGAAAAAGGAAGACCAAAGTGTGGATACTTTGATCCTTCTGAGAAGGGGGAACTAAATACCCATGGAAGGAGTTTCAGAAACAAAGTATGGAGCAGATACTGAAGGAAGGACAATCCATAAACTGCCCCACCTGGGAATCCTTCCCATATAAAATCACCAAACCCAGACATTATTGTGAATGCCAGCAAGTGCTGGCTGACAGGAGCCTGATATAGCTGTCTCCTGAGAGGCTCTACCAGTGTCCAACTAAAACAGTAGTAGAGGTTCACAATCATCCATTGGACTGAGCACAGGGTCCCCAATGAAGGAGCTAGAGAAAGGACCCTAGGTGCTTTTTGGAGGGGAGGTATTTTTTGGAGGGGAAACCGAGAAAGGGATTATCCTTTGAAATGTAAACAAAGAAAATATCTAATAAAAATATTTTTGCTATTTTTTCATGTTCAGCAGAGATTTGGATCCTTTTGTATTGAAATCTTTGCAATTAAAACTATGAGTGCTGCCAACTATTATTACTGCAGCTACAAATTAAAATCGATCTACTATACCTATTCTTTGAATTCTGTACTTTATATCCATGAAAAAGAGATGTTGGGATTTGAAGTACATAATCTTTTCTCAATGATGTCCTGAGGTACCCTGTTCTTCCTCTTCCCCGGTACAAGGTATTGGGACATTCTGGATGTCTATGACAATACTAACTATAGTTTCCAGTTATCACAACAAAAACAATACTGGTTTCTAGAGTCATTGAGCTTTCGTCATAAATATCCATGAGAAAATGACATGACATTTTCTCATATCCATGAGAAAAGGGATATAGCAACATGCGGATGGAGCCAAGTACATAGAGTAGCCTCACTTTGCAATAATCTTCATAAGAAAGAGCTAACTTGATGCTTGAGATTAATGTTAACGCATTCAAAGAGCAACACCCAAAGACCACATTACTTTCCATTAAGACACAACTTCTAAATGCTCCACAATTATTCTCTGTTATTGAATGGGGAACCAAGATTCTGCTAATGAATTCATGAGGACAGGACATACCATATATAAATTGTAGCAGTAAGGGGGTCTGTGTTAATGGATTTTTGTTAAATTAACCCATAACTAGTTCCAGTTCAACATCAGAACATTGCTAGTAACAGAAGATTAGTGTGGTCCCTTTTAATCATTCTTGTGGGCCTGTATACCAGAGGCTTTCACGGAGATCTCTGTCCCATCCTGGGTCCGGCGAAGGGAACCGAGCACAGGCAGGGAGGAGAAGTTGTTTCTGTCACCTCTGCTGTTGCAGTGGTCTTCATCTCCATCTCTGTCATGCTTTCCAGGTTACTCAGTTGCTCCATGCCGCCCTGCACTGAGTCAGGTAGGGCTGGGTGGACGAAGAGGCCAACTAGCCATTGAGGAGTGAGACGCAGCTCCGGGTCATGTTTCAGGAGAGCAGACCTCTTCTCCAAGTGTTACAGCTCTTAGAACAAAAGGCAGATCTTTCGTGCACCTTTAATTCCATGTATAGGATTTATATACAGTTTTGGGGGTGATTCAGGGGTCGACAGCAGGTATTTCTCATTGGTTTGGGCTAAGAGTTTGGGGAATCTTTATTTGCATGTAAGAAGGCTTGGCACTACTAATATGTGACCAATATCACACACCTCTCCTGCAGGGGGCTGTGGGAGCTGTGACTGAAACAGGAGCCAGGGGCCCAGGAGGTATGGTCAAACACCTTCTGTCCCATGCAGGCAGAAATTACCATGCACTGGGTCCCCAGGGTTCCAGACCTCTTACTCCACTGGAACCAGGTTGCCTGCACAGACTACCACCCCATACATTCTCCCTAACATTAAACTTACACCTAACTCCTAAGATGATACATTAATGAGATAGGTAGATACAGGAATGCTTGTATCTTCGTTTTTCCTTCTTTGCTTCAATATGTAGGCCTTGAGGCCATCATCTCATCTGTACTCAGAGTCACCCCCATTGATTTGCTTCTCATAGCTTTTGTCACTTCCACATGCCAGTCATTCATCTGTACCACATCCAGTCACATGACACTCATTCACATACCATTTATTTGCTGATTTGATTTTTTTATTGAAACAATCCACTCTTTTAAAATATCTCAAACTAAATCCCAACATGAATGAAACAAGACACTCTGTTAGTTTTGTTCTTTTAGTAAATGTTAAATGAGTGCTTTTAATGTTTTTTTAAAAAAAAATGTGTCCATGGGACAATATTCTAGTTTTATTTCTGTAAATATGACAGGATACCCTGGTGACACAAAGCAACTTGGAGAAGAGTTTATTCAATTTAAATTCTGGGCACTGTCCATGAATGAAGGGAAATCAAAGTGGAAACCCAAAGCAGCTACATCCACAGAGAAAAGCAGAGAGGAAGAAATGGACCATGCTGACTGCTAACATCCTCCAACTGTTTCCTGTCCAACATAAGTCTGGACTCATGCCTGAGACATGATGCCTCTCAAAACAACCTGGGTCTTCCTATGTCAATTAACAAGCAAGACAATTCCCCACACGTGTACACGAGCAAACCCAGTCTAGATAATTTGTCAATTGAGACTCTCTTGGCAAGTGATTTTGGGCTATAGCAAGTTGGTATCTAAAACTGACCACCACAGTCATTTAGAAAAATCTTATACCGTATCATTTCTATAAAGGACATTTTTTAAAAAAAAATTGCTTTGCTTCATGGTTTATCATTTACCTGGATTAAAAGCTAGAAACGTCATATTCTGTCAGCATTCCTCCGTTGTTCCAGTCCTTGGAAGTTTCAGCAGATAAAGATTACCAAACAGGTTCGGAAATGAGAATGCTAATTTGAGAACATGCAATGAAGCTGTCAACTCTCAGTCTGCCTATGAATTTGAATTGGTGCATCAGAACACCCTGTCCCTGCACTCTAGCTGGCACCCCTGAAGCCAGCTAGAGAGCCACAGTTGTCCTCGGGAGAGTGGGACCAGAATATGGCAGCACCATGGTGGTAGTCACAGAGCACGGTAGCTCCATGGTGACAGAACATAGTAGCTCCATGGTGACAGTCAAACTTGGCAGGCCTAGAAGCAAGAATGCCTGCCTCCAAGGTGAGTTGAAAACTATTTCTTCTCCCTAAATAAAGCCAAGTCTGGATCTGTCCTAAGAAATATTTCTTTAATATCCTATGTTACAAAGTTTAATGTATTTAATGTTACAAAGTTTAAGCAGAGTAAGGCCTTCCCATGGGACAGATTCCTATAACATGAGACCAAGGGAATAGACATTTTGACAGGTGGGCCAGATCTAACCTAGTTACAGGAAGAATGAAGATCCTTTCCTGTCTAAAGCCAGAAAGAGAAGTATGCACAGAATTGTCAGATGCATGCCCCTTGTTGATTTAAGGATGCAGAAAGGATCACAGAACCCACAGCTACAGGCGGCCCCTGCAAACTGCAGAATAAACAAACAAACAAGCGAATGAATGAATGAGTGAATGAATCCCTAACTGGAGCTAAATCTACTGGGTCAGCCCAGTGGGACCTTGTTGGAGTCTTCAGGATGAAGAAGTGTGAGGTAACTCATTCGGTCACTGTGCTTGTGCCAGACTTTCCTATGAGAAGAAACATAAAGTAAACAGATACACCAGTGATGTCAAGTGACACTCATGTTAAGAAGCAGCAGCTGTTCAGCCATGTCTTACCTGCTTCTCTCAGAAACTGTGGGAATTTTTAATATTGCACATCACATCTTTCAAATGGGTTTTTCCCTAAATTTGTTAGGTTAATACAAAATACATTATGTAATAATTTTAAATAATCTGTATCTAAGCTACTAAAATTGTGAAATAGTATTTTTAAGCAAATAAACTATTCAACTTTCAAACTACTGACTTTATTTACTGGGTAAGACCTCCTCAGGGCTGGGTTAAAGAACTTTGTGTTTTTGTTTAGGGAAGAAGAGCACTATGAATTTGGAAATGTCTTATGTCCAATCAAAGACTGAGAACTGGATTCCCCCAGAGAGCAGCCTACCTCAGCATTTCCTCCTGGCTAGGAATGGGAGACATGCTCACCCTAGCCTTCCTGCTCTCTCTGCACATCTGTCTCCGTACCAACATGGGAATTTTCCAGGTATCTGCCTGTGTTGGAGGTGAATGTCCCTTCCACAAGCTGAGCAGAGACTGCAGTAATTACTCAGTGGTGATTCCCAGCACATCTCCAGTGAAAGCAGCCAGGTAGACTGGTCAGTGGCAGCACTTCAGGAGCTTTGGTAGGAGATGAAGAATCTGTGAGTTTATCCTCCCTGCCAAACATGTTCATAAATTAATCATAAGCACTAGAACCATGACAAGCACATTTGAACCTGGCTTAGAAACCGAGAACCAAGAGGACAGGACACAGGAAGACCACTTTATCTATGTGCTCAATGTCCACAGACACAATGAGGCCATGGATCAGGAATAGAAGGGAAAATGTATCAGAGATGAGCAATAGACTTGCCTGCCTGCCATTATTGTCTAACAACACAATACCTGGTGAGTGTTTACATTGTCCTGGCCATTGTTATGTCACTTAGAGAGGAGCAAGAGTGCAGCCAGGGATGTGAGCTACTTGCAGAATCCATGCTATCTTAAAGGATAAACAGATCCATGGATTTGTGGATCTGCTGTGGTTTATCTCCCACAGCCTAAGAGATAATTGTAATATGATATAAACTGATGGGTCAAGCATGGCATGATGATATATACCTTGAATCTTAGCACTGGGGATACAGAAACAGGGGTAGGCAGATTTCTGTGAGTCTGGAGCCAGCCTGGTCTACATACCAAGTTCCACGACAGGAAGTTCTTAAAACAAACAAGCAAGTAAACAAACAAAAATGGATGAGAGATTCTGCTCTCCAGCCTCTTAGTGCTACTCACATGAGATCATACAAATGGTGATGTTAATAGCAATAACTGTGACAATAGCTTTGGTATTTGTTAACTCGGCCATCTCAACAACCTTGCAAAGTGGGTATTACTAGTGGTTAAGGATACCGGCCGAAGTCTGGTTCTTCGTAAGGATAACACAGCATATAAGTGAACATGGTGGGAGTAGGCAGTCTGTATCTAGAATCTGCATTGATATCCACCTCATCATACTGCCCAACATGTAAGCCACATGAGCGACTTAAACACCAGGATGCTGTGTGACGATCACATAGAAAGGGTAGAAGATAGGCAGTGGATTGCCTGAGTCTAAGTGGCTGGCAGCATCCCTGAGGAACAAAAGAGGCAGATATAGTGGTAATGAATCTGGAAGGAGGCTGAACTGAGCCAAGCCAGAGAACCAGTACAAACCAGCTTAGCAGACCACATAAGCCTGGAGCCTACCCACCTGACTGCCCAGATAGAAACCTTAACCACAGACCTCAGCCAGCCCAAGCATAACCTCAAGAATTATTTGAAAGAACTATCCTAAATATTTTCTTCTAGCATAATTATGCCATTAGCTGGTCCCATCTTTCAGCACAGAGAAGAACTAAATGCAGAAAGAATTAAATGTAGAAAGATTTAAGAAACACAAATCATAATGTTATTTCTTAATTTACACATATTTGGCATATATTAGAATTTATAATGAACAGAATTTAGTGTATTAAAGTAATACCTTTGACTTTTCATTTCAACTAAAAAACTAATGTATAACTAAGTTATTGGCTTAAAAATTTTATTTTTATAATAAATGATAACTTTTAAATGACTAAATAAATATGTTAACAAAGAATATTCTCCCAGTCTTCTTATTCCTTACTGCAACCTTGTTTTCTATCCTGGGAAGAAATATTAAGATTTTATTAATATACTCATAGACTAATAATTTTAAATTAAAATCTTACTAAATTATTCTGAACTATTAGGTTACTAATATTTGAGAGTCATAATATATAGAAATTTAAGTTATTGAATTCATAAGTAATTAACTGAGGTACTTAAGAGAAATAGTATATATTAAATACATAGATTCAGTTTAAAATATTTAAATGAGTTTAATTAAGAGAGTTTAAAATTTTTGCAGTAATATATACTTATTATAATATTGCTTCTTCATACACATTCAGGGAATTTTTATTTCCCAACTGTACTAGTAATGAGGTTGAGATGGGATCTTGTTGACTTTTGCCTCCAGGAATGTTTCAGTTGTAAGATGGCTAAGGCTTGGCGTAGTAGTAAGGTTCTCTGAAATGGCCAGAAGAAAATGGCCGAAATTTGGTAGTCAACCTGGGACAAGGCAGGTCCAGGAAAGTCACCTGTCCTGTCTCAGGCTGAAACAGCTGTAAGATTGCAGCGGCTGTCATTGCAGAGCAGCAGTTCTCAACTGTGTGTCTCATCAAACAACCTTTTCACAAGAGTCACATATCAGGTATCCTGCATATCAGATATTTACATTATGATTCATAACAGTTAAAATTGCAGTTATGCAGTAGCAACAAAATAATTTCATGGCTGGGGTCACTTCAACATGAGAAACCATATCAAAGAGTCACAGCATTGGGAACCACTGTGCTAGAGTTTGGGGGACTTATTTGTTACTGCAGCATAACAGAGCCTATCCTCATTACAGTAGTCATACAAAGCCCCTTTTGAGTAGGGTTTTAAATCAACAACATTTAACAATAAATACTTAAAATCTAAACTACAAGTGTTAATGAAAACTAAGTATTTAAATATACAGCTTTAATAAACTTAGCATTAATGTATCACCTCTCATTTTCTATGAAAAATTTCCAGCCTACATAAAAACCAAAAGATATTACCTTGAATCTACAATTAAGCTTTACCATGTTTTCTCCCTGCTGGCTAGTTTCATACTCTTGGAAGGTGCTATCTAAGCTACTGGGAGAGAAAACGCCATCTACCATCTTACTCAGATCTGAATCTCGTGCGCATCAATAATAACTGACATATCAAGCTGTGCCCACTGGTGCAACAGCAGCACGGATATTATGTAGGCAACCAACTGATTTCAGATTGGATTCATAGACCCAAGAGAGGAAACTCAAACACGGGCATGTGGCTAAACTACTTTCTAAACACTTGGTTTTGTAACCCAAATTAGTGCCGCTCTCAACCTTGTTGGAAAAGCTTCGTATTGCAGTGAGTGGTAGCAGTTATGGAAAAGATTCAACTTGTTGAAAAGCTAAGAGTAAGGTGGAGACTCAGTCTCAAGTGAGTCATCCATACCATCCCTGTAAGGTTGGGGAATATCGAGGGAGAAGAAGCAGAAGGAGAGAGACTGAGAAAGGAAAGAAAAAGAGCGAGTCGGAGGATGGGAGTTCTGGACTTGACATGATCGTGGCCCTCATGAACTCATTGCAGCTGTGGTTACACAAGGCCTGCACACATTTATATCTGTCAGCCTTTCGCCTTGGAAGAACGCCCATGAAGCCCCACCCCTTCTTGAGGGGCTACAGACTGTTAATGTTTACTTGGGGCAGGGGTGTCAGTTTCTTCAGTGTTGCAGCTACTGATAAATTGCCTGTGTTCCAGAAAATAACATCTCACCCCTGCTCATGTGGGTAACACCAATTAAAACCACACACACACATACAGAGGGGGTGCATAAAAGTAGAAGGACTTGTTAGAAGGAAGAAGGGTTTTAGTGGGAAAAGAAAGGGTATAAAATAAGATTGTGAGAAGGCTAAAAATCACTGAATTTCACTATACACACATATGAGACCAACAAAGAATAGAAATTAAAAATTTACTGTTTGCCTGATCAAACATCTACTTTTATCCCCAGATCACTATAAACAGTATATCTTGTCTTTTATAAATTCAATGTAAACTATAATATCAGTGTGTTTCACCACAAATACTTACAGTGTATATCATTAACTAAAAGTATTTAACACATTTTAGATAAAATTCATATGCAAGAATTTTAGTGTGAGATGTAAGACCTCCTGCTTTTTACCAACAGATGCACACTGTGTAACCCCAAGTCCTACTGAGATTTAGAATGTTTCTGTCATCACAAAAAGTCCCTCCAGTCTCTTCCTAGGCATCTCTCAACACCCACCGACACACAGACACCCCACCAATACATTGGCACCCCATATACACCCATATACACACAGTCACTGACACACACACAACACATACACACATAGGCACATACAGCACACAGGCACCACCCCCACACAAACACACAGAGGCATCCCCACAGAAGCATACACATACATATAGTCACCACCTTCCTATACACAGGAATCCCATTCCCTGACATGCACCTACACACAAAGGAACTCCCACATATACACAGTTTCACACACACATACATATCTCAAATGAGAAGATCTCTCTCTCTTTCTCTCTCTCTCTCTCTCTCTCTCTCTCTCTCTCTCTCTCTCTCTCATACACATACACACACATACACACACACACACACACAAAACAGGCACACACACAGTTACCCAACATACATATACAGGTACCACGTTTCTACACTCAGGCAACCCCACTACACACACAGGCACATACATACCAACAGAGACACAGGTAACTACTACATAAATAGGCAAAACACAGATAACACTAACAAGCACCCTAAATACAAACACATACAGGCACCACCCTACTACACATAGGAAACTTATTCCCCACAGGCACCTATACACACAAAGGCACACACACACACACACACACACACACAGCCCCCTCCATATACACATAAAAGCACTACCCTCCTTCACACAGGCACCTACACACACAAAAGCACTCTCATACACACAGTTCCTTCTACACACACACACATACACACACACATACAATGGCAGCAGCCATTGTTGTGAATCTTTACACCATGATTTTCATTTGCCTTTTTAGAGTTTCACAGAAATGAGATCTTATGGCACGTATTCATTTGTGCAAGATTTCTTTTACTCAGTAAAATGTTCTGGGGATTCATCAATTTTATCACATGTATTCATGGTTTGTTTCTGTTCTTTGATGAAAAGCATCTCACTGCAAAGCTAGCCAACAGCTGTGGCTTGTCGATGGATTTTTAGATGATTTCTGGTTTAAATTACTGTAAACAAATCTGTTACTCAGGAGTCACTGCAATGGGTGTTTCCAGGTTCTGGGTGTCTTGGTCACAGAACTGAAGAAGCACACAAGACTGCAAAGTGGCAATATTTATATAATATATGAAAAGCAGAGCAACAGTATGGGTCAGATGCACTGCAGCAAGCGGTAGGCTCCTGGATTTGCCATCCTCGAGAGCATTGGTATGGCTGAGAGCTTTCCTTTACTGACTCTAAGAGGAGGTTGCCAAGGGGTATATATGTGGGTAGTTCTGTTTTGATGGATAACCTTGGATTATGTAAATTTTACTCACAGTGCATTTTTGTTCTTATGATGTATCTGGTTTTAATTTTATATACTTAATTTTGCCAGAGTCATAGGATGGTAAATAAAGGCCTTCTTCTTAAGAGTTCATATACTTTTTATTATTTTTAATTATTGCAATATATCTAAAACCAATTCAGGCCAACTCAGACCCCGTCCTTATGTTCCTGGGCCTTGTTTCAGCAGAAACAGGGGTATTGCCATAGGATTGTCGAAGAAATGAAGTTCACTCTCCATTTAAAGTGGGGTGGTATGCCTGTCCACCCTGAATCTAGTATGAATATTACTGTGGGAGTATTCTGTGAGTTATACTTGCATTAATCTGGAAAGTATATAGGCATGGGATTGCTGGTTTCAGGGTACATGTTTACTTCTATAATAAATGTCTATACCTTATCTAATAACAGTTGTACAATTTTATAGTCTCATCAGTGAAGATTGTCCAATTTTATAATCTTTCCATTTTAGCCTGAAAAGTTCAGTAGAATGTCATTACACTTTTGCTTTTCTTTTGTTTCCTTTAGTTTTCTTTTCTTTTCTTTCATTTGTGTGTGTGTGTGTGTGTGTGTGTGTGTGTGTGTGTGTGTATAACAATACTGTTTCCCTTTGTGAAACTTGCTACTGTTCAAATAGTTTGCCCCTTTTTCTAAATTGGGGGGTTAACTATTTTGGTATTGGAGCAATTTACTTTATATAAAGAATGTGGCCACTTTATCAGATATATATTTTGAAAGTATTTTCTCTCAAACTATACTTTATCTCCTCATATTTTCATTTCCTTTATGGGGAAAATTTAGACATTAGAAATTTTAGTTCACCATTTATCATTCACCATTTATCATTTTATGGTTTCTCATTCTCTAAGGAGAAACCATGACGATGGCCTAGTGCTTCCTACTGAAGAGCATTGTGGGGTGCTAGAATGATGGGTGTGTGCCTACCTCTAATTGACTCTACTTCGTGTATTAGTAGGCGGTGGTCATCTTTCACAGGCAGAATGCTTTCCTTTGTCTTGACCCACACAGCAGTGACCATATCCTAGCTGCTGCAGCTAGGGCTAAAAACCCAGCAAAGAAAGAAAGTAACACCTCTGGGGTAGGATATGGCATGCCTACATCCCTTCAGTCATATCCCTAGGGTTGCACATGATGTGTCTGCATCCATTCAGTCACAAGTGTTCTACCCAAATTAGACTTGAGCCTGAGGGGCCCTTGCTGAGGAAAACCAGAAAACTCATTCCATCCGGGACAGTCCTCCACATCACATTTTAGTGCCTGGAATCCCACCTGTTACACAAACAAATTGTGATTCATTCCCTATCCTCTTAATGAGAGATGGGATTGAGTTTTTGAAGCTTAGACAATAGGCCTATTTGTTACTAAAAAGAGATAAAATCATATAGGTACACTTCTATTTCCCTCGAGGGGGCACAAAATGATGCAGGGCCTGAATCAGGACTGGTGGTGACAACAGATGTTTTCAGAGGTTAGGTCCACCGTTGGAAGTCAGGCTCTTTTCTCTATTCTGAGCTGGGCTACTATCTATCTTCTAGCAATTAAAGAAGAGAAAACTCCTTACAGGTATTCAATTCCAACACAAACTGGCTTTCTGCTGGATACATTTCAGAAAGGCTGTTCTTATAGATCACCCAACTGTGTTCTTTTCATCTTACTTGGCCTCCTGTAATTGTTGCCTCTGTCTATTGTACACTCTGCACTATGGGCATCAGTAGGTGCTGAAAATCATTACAGCATTTAAAAATTAAGATTACATAATACCGTGTTCTTCAAAGTGTTTTCCATAGATGTTTGTGTCTTTTAAGAAAAATCAAAATAAACTAAGTACCCATATGAATTTAAGAATATTAACTAAATTAGAAAAGCAAGTCTTATTTACTACAGTATGCCCTATAAACTGGGCAAAGAGATATAGACCATGCATTTTCTTAGTTTTATCATGTATTTGATGTATTTGATCATGTGTATTTTTATTTTGAAAACAAAACAGTTTGTGGAAACATTGGTCATCATTCCTTTAGGGAGGGAGTTTCAGTTTGCAGAAGGGAGCATGATCTCATGAGCACCATGCTATGGTCGCCCATGTGTGTCAAAATTAATCAAAATGGTTCTTTTGGATCTTTAGGCTGATATCAGAAGCTCATTTTAAAATGTTTTTGGCAACAACTCCCTTCTCATCACCTCGCAGCTCCCTTCTGACAAGCCTCTAGCTACTCAATGGATCAATATTTCAAACAGGAGATATTTCATTATGGTAGCTATCCAACAGAACAATGCAAAAACTACCTGGAGATTTGAGACAGAGTAATGTACAAAATGAATTGGCTATACATCTAAATAAGCAGGAAAATCCATTTTATCTCTTTAAACCTGTAACCCTTTCTGGTAACATGTAGTTGGAAAATTCTACCAGGAAGAAAGATAGAATCAGAAATGTGGATCAAATAATATTGATCTGGGAAGAATTACCAAATAGAAAGATCTTCAGACTTGAATGTGAATCAGAGAGCAGTTTGTGAAGATTACAGCATACCCTATAAATGTAGACAATGAGTATATGGCTTAAATATTGAATAATGATTCTAACTACCCCAGGATCTGTTAAAAATGCAGAGCCAGGTCTCACTCCCAGTGAACCTGACTTAGATCTGGAGTGCAGGCTTTGAATCTGTGTCTTTATAAGTAATGCTTTGGGGATTATGAAATGGGGATACAGTCTTCATTTTTCTCAAAATCATAACAAAAGAAACCGGAGCCATCAAGACCCACTAAGGAGCTAAGTCTTGCACCCCTGATTCTCAGGTCAACATGAGAGACCAAATCTTTTGGGTTCAGAGTCCATCTTAGAGAACCTGACCTAAGGTTGAACTCAAATTAACTAACAGGTCAGTACCTAGCACCAGTTTCCAGTTTACCCCCCAACAAGACCTATGTCTAAAACCAGTTTCCAGGTTTTTCCTCAACAAATCTACATCTCCAAGTTACAAGCCTGCCCCTGACACTTCATTTCCTAACAACCATCAAGCAGGAGGAAAGCAGAAGTTAGGTTTATGGTTTGGCTCCAGGACCAGCCAATTATGTTAAAGGCCATAATGATACCCTAATCAGATGTGTACCAGGCTAGATACCACCTTCTTGCCTCTATAAATTCTTGCCTAAAACTGGGCTCAGCTCTCCACTCTGTTCTTCTGCATCAGAGATGGTTGTGTGCCCCAAGCTTGAGCTTGAATAAAGAGACCTTAATGAAATTGTACTGGAATCAGCTCCTTGCTGGTCCTCTTAGAATTCACAAACTTTTTGTACCACAAGCACAATCTTCCCATCACCAATCCTGGACTTGGAGCAGTTAATAAACACAAGAGGCTTTTGAGCTTTCCTTACATCAGAGCTGGGTGCTCATGTAGATTAGAATGACTGAAACTACCTAAGATTTTGAAAGTGGGGTTTGTGTGGAGAAGGATGTGATGGCCAGCCCTGTCCCTCCAGGTAATGAGTCACTCCACATAGGGCTAGTCAGCTTGATAGGAGCAGTTCATGTACTGAGCTGTTAGTATATTGAAGTAGAGAAGACATTTAATATCACATTATTAAGAGCTTGTTTGCCTGGGGTTCTTGTTTTAAGTTATAAGAAAATGAATTACACATCTAGATAGCTCAGTATAAATGTATTACTGGAGTCAAATGAGACTCAAGCTGTTAGGCATGACTTTGAGGAGGTTTTCTTAATCAGAGTATTTGATGCAGGAAGTCATACATCCCTTAATCTTGGCCATACCTTCTAAGTAGCAGCCCACATAAAAAGATGTAGAAAGAAACTTTGCATTTTGCCTGCTTGCCATTACTCTCACTGGAAAGCTTATTCACCCTGTTGTTGAGGTATCCCTTCACCTGTGTTAGAACCAATGAATTTGGAATTTCAGTATAGACTGAAGACCATCATTTTTCTAGGAGTCATTCAGGACTCTAGCACTAGGACAACTAAGACATCCAGCCTCATAACTGAACAACTGAAGTATATGATTCTGAGCCTTCCTATTGGTGGACTCCTAGAACCACAGTCACACACACACACACACACACACACACAGAGAGAGAGAGAGAGAGAGAGAGAGAGAGAGAGAGAGAGAGAGAGAGAGAGAGGAGAGAATCAGTTCTGTTTCTTTAGAGACCCTTGACTAATACAATGGTTGAGCCATAAGCATTTCAGGTTTCTAATCTTGAAAGATATTTTCAAATAATTCTTTCTCTGGGCTCTACCATCTGATGGCAGGAACTCAAGCACAGGCTTATTTAATATCACTGCTACCAAACAAATTGAAAAATGTCATCATTTACATTCCTATAACAAAGCATACATTTTAATCTTACCTGCTTTTGGTTACCAGGAAGCATACAAACACATCCCTTTGTAATCAAGCAACTACACGGACACAGTAGTCTAATCATGTGTGCTCTTTTCTGTTTGGTCCCTTGAGGTCATTTTCAATTGTCCTATTCATATTTTGGGCTTGATTTCATCAGCACATATGCTCACTCCAATTTTGCTTTTACATTCCCAAATTTGCATTGAACAGCAGCAAAATATGCATATAAACACACCCATTAGCATTGAAGCCTAAGCTAGGTGTGACAGATGTTGTCCCAGCTTCCCCTCTCCAAATTATTTATTCTTTGTATCAAACCAGAGATGAGATCCTGATCCAAAGCTTCTGAGTCTTTGGATTATAATTTTTTGGAACAGAAGGCTCTTCTCAAACAAAGATCAACATAATCAACCAGAATCTTGTTTCTAGAAATCAAATGAGCAATTTGAAAGTCAAGGAGTTGGCAGTAAAAGAAAATTTTTAAAAATCACACTTAAAACCTGAACTCAGAGGGAAACACGTGGGCTAAGATTATAAAGAAACAAAGAGTGGCAGATGTCAGAAGCCTTGAGAAATAAGAACTACAGGGACAGACAACAGAAACTAAAGAACTGGTGCACAGGGTGACTTGCAAGATGAATCACTGTGCCTACAACATCTGGTAAGGCCACTGAATGAAAAGTCAGTGTATCCAGTGGGAAAAGCTATGCCTGGCAGAGAATGGCAGATGTACACTAGAGTATAGGAAAGGTATACTAAATTAGGTCCTGTAAGTGATGTCAAGTGAGGTCTTTATGCTTCCCTGAATGATGAGTGATATCCAGCTCCACACTTCCATAATCCTTGTTCTTCTTTGATGGGGCTTATCTTAGGATTGTGTTGCTGCAGTAAAACACCATGACCAAAGAGCAAGTAGAAGTAGAAGAAACAATTCTACACTGTAGTCCATCATTGAAGGAAGGACGGGAACTCAAACATAACAGGAACCCAGAGGCAAGAGTGTCACAGAGCCCATGAAGGGATGCTGCTTACTGGCTTGCTCCCTGTAAACTACAGGAAACCTACTTTCATTTTCTCAATTGAGGTTCCCTCCTCTCAGATGTCATCGACATTTAACTATCCAGCACAGTGGTGCTTCCACAATGCCTCGACAAGTTGCTGCTGGGTTTCCATCAAGTGTAGCTAAGACTCATACTTTCTTCTTTTTTCTATATGCTAAAATTAAATCATCAAAACTTATATTTTAAGCTTTCCCACAGATTTAATCTAGAGCCTCTCTAAAACAGACATCAACAAACAATGTCTATACCATACAGTCTCACTGTTGCCCATGATGCTTTGGAATCCTGACAATGGGACCAGTTCCACTTCCTCTTGTAGGTTATCAAGGCTAAGTGGCTTCAAATGGCATAGATTTATCCCATGACACATCTGATGATTTGACACAGGTCTCAGTAAGCTAAAACCCAGGACTTTACTTCCAGAGGCTTCAGAGGAAAACCTACTCCTCTGCCCAGTTGACTCTCTTACAGCAGGCCCTTGTCCTATCTCCCATTGTCAACCCTCACCACATCTCCAGTGATGGGTGTTCTTGCCTCTGTTCACTTACAAGGACCCTGAGATTCCATACTGATCTAGAATGATTCCTCAGTGCACAATACATCATACATTGACATCCATGTAAGCTAGCACACTTGCAAACATCAGGGCTCAAGACACAGACATTATTGAGAGAGTATTGTTCCAATGCCACAGACATCAAGCAAAGCCCCTGCCTCATGGCTTGCTTTTTCAAATGCTTTCAAGTGGGTGATCAATGTTTCAAGTTTGCAGAAGGAAAACTATTTAGAATAACAAAGACCGAAGTATTACATAAATTATAAATTTGCCTTCTCCAAGGTGACTTCGGTGGAACTACAGACCTTTATGTTTGAGAATTTTTTTCTAATATAATCTTTATGAAAACCTTAAAACATGTAGAAAAGTTTAATTATATACTAAATATTTTAATACAAAACATAAACATTCTACCAACATTTTACAGTAGTTCAATATCTAGACACCAATCAGATAGATGCTGGCATTAGTTTATGATGCCTGTTTTGAAGGTGACGCTCTTTTTTTTGTTTTGATTCTTATTTTACTTTATTTTTTATTAGATATTTTCTTTATTTACATGTAAATTTCTCCTTTCCAAGTTTCCCCTCCAAAAATCAAAGAAACAAAAACAAACCCCTGTTGCCTCCCCCGTCCCCATGCCTGCCACCCCACCCTCTCCCACTTATTGGCCCTGGCATTCCCCTACATTGGGGCACAGAACCTTCACAGGGCCGAGGTCCTCTCCTCCTATTGATGATCGAATTTGCAATCCTCTACTATACACATGCTGCCAGAACAATCAGACCCATCCATGTGCAGTCCTTGGTTGGTGATTGAGACCCTGGGAGCTCTGAGGGTACTATTTAGTTCATATTGTTGATAGTCTTAAGGGGCTGCAAACCCCCCAGCTCCATAGGTCCTTTTTCTAACTCCTTCATTGGGGACCCTGTACTCAGTTCGATGAATGGCTGTGAGCCTCTACATCTGTGTTAGTCAGGTACTGTCAGAGCCTCTCAGGAGATAGCTATATTTAGGCTGGCTTGCCCTTCCTTCAGTCTCTGCTCCATAGTTAATCTCCGCAACTCCTCCCGTGGGTATTTGGTTCCCCTTTTAAGAAGGAATGCAATGTCCACCTTTAGGTCTTCTTGAGTTCTGAAGGTGACCCTTTTAACAGTTTCTACTCCTAATGAAAAAAAAAAACATTTTGCTGTCAAAATATTTCATATCCTATGTATGTATAGATCTCTTCAGTGTTACATGTTAATGCACTCAGGCCATGTCCGTGGACAGCTATCTACATCTTCTTAGCAGCTTGTCGTCTCAAGGGCCAGCTGCCTCTGTCTACTTTTTTCACTTCAAGCTTTTCCACAAAGCTTTAAAATTCTACTCCATGTGGTTTGTCAGATGTACATGGGCATTTCAGGAACCATCTGAGCTCTGAAGGCATGTGAGAAGGGTCCAAGCTGTAGTGTTTTGATAGGCAGCCATGAGAGGTATCATATTATGGGCCTGCATACCAGAGGCTTTCTGTGGAGATCTCTGGCCCAGCCTAGTGTGAGAGTTCCCGCGAAGGGAAGTGAGCATGGGCAGGGAGGGGAAGTCCATTCCACCACTTCTGCTGCTGCAGTTGGCTCCACCTCCATCTTTGCCATGCCTCCTAGGTTACTCCATTACTCCATGCCACCCTGCACTGAGTCGGGTCAGGCTGGGTCAACGAGAGGCTGACTAGCCAGGAGTACAGTGGAGCTTCAGGTGACCTTTTGGGAGAGCAGACTTCTTCCCAAGTGTACAGCTCTTAGAACAAAAGACTCGGACTACAGAGGAGTTCATGCACACCTTTAATTCCCTGGATAGGATTTATATACAATTTTGAAGGTGATTCAGGGTTCGACAGCAGGTACTTCTCATTGGTTTGGACTGAGAGCTTGGGGAAAACTTATTTGCATATGGGAAGGCTTGATGCTGCTTACATGTAACCGATATCACCTACCTCTCCTGTGGGGGCTGTAGGGGACTTTGGAGGCCATAACTGCAACAGGAGCTAGGGGCCCAGGAGGCGTGGTCGAACACCTTCTGTCCCATGCAGGCAGAAATTACCACCCACCAGCTCTCCGGGGTTCCAGACCTTTGCTCAGCCTAGACCAGGTTGCCTGCACAGCCCACCACCCCACACCTTATACCCAGAAGACATTAAGAGCAGCCCAGAGTTGCTTCATATTGCTGTGATTCGAAGCATCCTTCTGGTCTCTCCATCCTTCCATCTCTCTTGTGCTGCCCATTTCATTGCTAGGGCCACCTTTCTCTGGGAGTTATCTATCCCTGAATCTTGTCTCTTGTCCTTGTCTCTGGTCCATGTATGAACCAAGAGAAAACACATCCCTTCTTCTCTTCCCCCTCCTTCTCCTCCTCATCATCCTAATCCACAAGAAATCATCTCTTGGTAAGGATGCTGCAATGATCTCCTAATACATTTCCCCTCAAATTTTACTCTCCACCCAGGATTCAATGTGATCCTATCACTGAATTTAAAAGTCTTCCTTTGTTTCATTCTATACTAAGACAAACCCACATTTCTTACCATAGCCTATGCAACTTTGATGCCCCATCTTAGCCCAGCACTACACCCTCTCCTGCACACCTCCATGATGACCCATCTTAGCCTAACACTACAGCATCCCTGCACATCTTAGTTGTTCCCTAGCTCTCATAATGTTCCAGCTATTGCATCTCTCCTCCAAAACATACCAGGACTGACTGCATTCCAGCATCCTTACGATTTCTTGTATCTTCACTCACAATCTTCATCCCATATACTGCAGGAATTCTGTAGCAATGACAGTGTTCAGGTCATGACTAAATCTTATTCTTGGGATATGGGATATTTGTTAGCCACCTAAAACAAAGCCTGGGACTGTGGTAAGTCTCACTGTCCTTTACATGTTTGCTCAATGGCTTTCCTTCTCTCTACTCACTGAAGATTTATCACCCAGAGAGCCATCTTATTCTTGTTTTCTGCTGGATCTTCAACCACATTACTTGGCACAGTAAATCTTCCTGAGTAAGGCAATGATTAAAATGGATAGAAATAGAAAATCCACAAGAGAAGACATAACTGAGGAAATATAAAGGCATCTCTCTTCTGAGAAATCCAAAATGTGATGGAAAATAAGGCAGTATTTTATGTAAGTTGAAGTAAAGATGTTCCATTCTTAATCATGTCAGCAAGAATACAATAATTCTTTGTCAACAGGTACAAATCTTCTAGAAAGAATTTGGTAACATCTATCAGCAGCAATGAAAATCCTCACACTCTTTGTTGTAGTCATATTATACTTGAAAATTTATTCCAAGGAAATGGTATGAAGATGTGCATGGGAATACCATATGCACTGGGGTTTTTACTGAGGCTGTATCCAATAGTACACACCAAAACAAACATCTCAGTCATTTCTACTTGAATAAAGGACTAAAAACAATTCTTATAGAGACAAAATGACAGCAAGCAAAAATTATCTTCTTATAAAATTAAATTACAATCTAGCAAAATGTATCTATACTTAGGCTGTAAATATGAATAGAAAATTTAACATAAAATATACAAATGTGACAAGAAAAGTGATGAGACTAAAATTAATGGTAAGTCTAATTTTCCAAAATGCTTTATACTCATGATCATGGGTAATAAAATAAATCTGTCCTCCCTATGTGGAAAAAAAATGTTTTGAAAATAAAACTGGTCTTTCATTCAGCCTGAACAGTCAGTCCATGCCACATGTTAGAAATTGGCCAATCTTGAACACTGATAGCTTAAATTTATCCTGAAGATGTATATGTTGTGAGCAAATGATGATAAACCTACTTGCAATACAGTGCAGAACTCATTAGGTGCTGAAAAGGAGGCTCACAGCACAAAGTCACCTGTGTAAGGAATGCACACTGTCCAGGTACCACTGCAGCACATTTGACTGCTATTAATGTATTCTTGTTGCTAGGTGTATTCATTTGTCTACTCGAGTGGCTATTTAGGATGCCTCCTCTTGAAGCAATGACATCAAGTACTTTCCATTTATTATGCTGGCATCTTTCAAGTTCTCTTGAGAAAACCACAGGGAAAAGGCACACTAGGCACTTGTAGAGTTTTTCCTGGAATGACATCCTACATACACAGGCACATTTTAAAGTCAAGGCTCTGAAAGTCCAGTGTCTGATGAGGTAGCTGGGTCTTAGCACAGCTGCTCCACTGGAGAGGCCTAAGGGCCACATACAGGCAATATGAAGGTGAGTTCACCTTCAAACTGAGTTCACAGCTCTGTAATCAAATAATAAGGAAGTACAGACATCCATAGGAGGTAACTTTATCATAAAATCTCCCTGCAGAGGGAAGGACAGACTATGGCCATGGGAAGAAGATGCTCTCAGATCTGCAATGTCTTAACAGTAAGCAGTGTTAGAAGAACCTCAGGAGTTGGATGAATAAAGCAGGTGCAGAGGGTCTGTGTGCTCACAGCCGACAGTGTACCCATGCACTCTAAGGCCAACCTTTTCTCAGGAGACAGACTGGGCAGATTATATGCCACTTAGCCCAAGAGGCAGCCACAGTCTGCAAACCTCGGGGATGTGAGCTTTCCTCAGAACACAGAATATCACAGTGCTTCTAGCTATGCTCAGAAGCCAGGGCTTAAGGACAGCTCAGCATTGACCTTCATTTTTAACTATTGTTTTATTCCTTTCATACAGTTATAACATGGCTGTGAGTTAGAGTCCTATTAATGTAGGACTTACTTCTCCCCGTGTGAAGGCCACTACCTGGTGAGTGTCTACCTTCAGCCTTACAAGCCATGGCCTCTTGTACCTCACATGTAAGGATGGGTGAGGGAGCTCTAAGGCCTCTTTGGTAAGGGTAATAATCTTACTCATGGGAGTTCCACACCTTAGGGCCTAGTCACTCGAAATGTTGTTCCGCCAGATTCCTTCCAGGTTGGGTTTAAATTAGAACATATTACTCTTTTTTTTTTTTTTTTTTTTTTTTTTTTTTTTTTTTTTTTTTTTTTTTTTTTTTTGATATTTTCTTTATTTACATGTAACTTTCTCCATTCCCAGGTTCCCCTCAAAAAAACAAACAAACAAACAAAAACAAATCCCTGTTGCCTCCCCCCTCCCCATGCCTGTCACCCCACCCTCTCCTACTTTCTGGCCCTGGCATTCCCCTACACTGGGGCACA
>NW_022196915.1:1230831-1288518 GCF_008632895.1 Mastomys coucha | reverse complement strand
GAGAGGATCCTGTCCCTGCTGCCCGGCGGCTCCCCTGCGACTCTTGGGGTCTGTGTCTCCTTGCTGACCGCTCCCGGCCTAGGAACTCACCAGAGAGAAGATGGCAGCTCTCACTGGAGAGTCCTGGTCAAAGAGGTCCCTGGAGGCAGACCCGCCTCGTGCAAGGGAGGGGCAGCTAAGGTCGCAGATCCACCTCTGCCACATGGAAGCTGAGAGGATCCTGTCCCTGCTGCCTGGCGGCTCCCCTGCAACTCTTGGGGTCTGTGCCTCCCCGCTGACTGTTCCCGGCCTAGGAACTCACCGGAGAGAAAATGGAACATATTACTCTTAAGGGGCACATTGAGACCATGACTGTGGAGGTACATCTTTCCAGGAAGGACTTCTAAATTTTCTCCAGGTCAACTTTCTTGGCACAGATTTATTGATGTTATATAGCTATGTGATTCCTTTTAGACACTGAGTGGGAGCCCACAGAAGCTTCCCTTGTGTCATCATTTATTCTTGATCTTGAAGGCTTAGACAGCAGGCACTTGTTAAGCATGGAAGAGTTACAAGATGGAAAAGCCACATCTTAAACACCATATATGTCTGTTTATCTGAAAGCTATTTAGACTTTATGGACCTTAGAAAGATTTAGTTCTATTACATTGGGAGATTGTCTTTTTTTTTCCCTGTGGCTAATATTAATCCCAGTCTATCTAAATCTTGAAATTTTTGAGTTTAAATATTTACCAGATCCTAGAGAAGTGGCTCAATAGATAGTTTTTACTCTGCAAACATGAAGAATGAGTTTGGGTCTCCAGAACCCATGTAAAAGCTGGGCAATCATGGCATGGTGACTGCTTCTAATCCCTCTACTCAAGAGGCAGAGAGAGGATCCTTGAGGCATGCTGGTTAGTTATTCTATCTGGAAATGATGAAGTCCTGGTTCAGCAAAAGACTCTGTCACAATAAACAAAGAATGACAAAGGAAATGCACACACATTCCCTGAGATGCATACACACATGAACACACCCCTGCATGTAAGCAAAGAAGGAATATATTTGCCAAAAGTCTCTGAGCATCATGCCCAAAACTTTACAAGCCCCAAGTAAGTGTGAGCTATCATTACAAATGGCATCCTGTGTAAAGACAAAATGGCTCTGCATCTAGTTGTGCCTTAAAGCAGTAGTAGGCTTTCAGCTGGAAGAAGTCTTGGAGACCACATTTCAAGTGGGATTTATGATGTTCAAAAGGCTAGAGGGAAGGAAACACTTAGGAAATGAGATTGTTCCTGTTTCGCTGCACAGTTCCAAAGACAGACAAAATTGATACAGCTGGATGTGGAAAAGCTGCCCAATGCTAGAGAGTCCTGAATAAACTCAGAAGCTTGAGCAACACTACAACAGGAAATGTGTTCATACACATTTAGGGAGCCAGAGTGGCAGGCTTTGACTGATAGGGAAGAGGAGTAGAGGGAAGAATGGATGAAAGGAGGGAAAACGAAGGGAAGAAAAAAGAAGGGAGAGGAAGGGAGAGGAAAGGAAAGGAAGGAGGGGAAAGGGAATGGAGAAAAAAGGCAGGTAGGAGGGGGAAAAGAAAAGGGGGGTGTATTTGGCAAGAAATCTCAGATTTTTCCAAAAACGATGGTGATAAATGTAAAATTAGTAGAAATAGGCAAAGCACCTGCTGTAGAGGTTCCATAGTCTGTAACAGCATCACCTTGGATGGTGGCTCTTCCTTTGGATCAGGGACCTCTTTAAGACTATATATGGAGTTGGAGAGATTGCTCAGTGTTTAAAAGCACTTGCTGCTCTTGTAGAGGACTTGGGAATCTGTCCCCTCGACACACCCACATAGTGGCTTATAACCATTTCTAACTCCCATTCAAGACTTAACACCCTCTTCTAACTTCTCTAGGCACTGGGCATACACATGGCACCCATATATGCATGTAGGCAAAAATACTCCAACACATGAAATAAAGTAAAGACACTCCCCAAGCTATTCACAGTAGCCTAAGCAAGTTAGCTCTGGGGTCTTCCATCTGTAAAAACAGAGTTAACAGCAGCTGTTGGGGGTATGATGAGATTGCCTTCTAAATTTCTAAATGCTAATAGCTATGCAAATCTACTTTTGCTTCCCTGAAGGCTACCTCCCTCCTGTACAAGCTGAGACTTCTGATTCCCAAACAAGCTGACTCTGTCTGGCATGAAGGCAGACAGAAAGTTTGCTATCATCAACATGATGACCTGAACTAGACTCAACATAAGAGAACTTGAGCATGGTGATACACACTTGCAATGTGATGAGCCAGAAGCAGACACATCCCTGTGGATTACTGGCCAGCCAGCCTCTTTGGAAGCTCTAACACAGTGAAAGATACTGTCTAATTTAAAAGAAAAATCTAAAGTAGATGGTTTCTGAAGACTAACACCCAAGGTTGTCTTCTTCATGACCTGCACATGCACATTGGCAAAATGTATCCACGCATGCATGTGAGGACAAAAACCACACACCTATCAGACAACATACACCTGTCAGGGACATATAATACCTACATATATGTATGCATGTATATATATATATATATGTATATATGTGTATATATGTATATATATGTATATATATGTATATATATGTATATATGTATATATATGTACATGTATATATCAGAAAAGGAAATTATAGATATATATGTATATACATGTATATATACATATATATCTGTATGTATGTGTGTATATATATATATGTATATGTATACACATACATATATATGTATATATATGTATATACACATATATATACATATATATATATACACATATATAGTGAAACACTAGCCCCAGGCCATCTCCAGACTGATTTTTAGATAACCCTTTACTGAGATGACAGTCATGCTCCTTCCATGTCCATAGTTGCTTTTGAATTGCAATGGAAGAGTTTAGAGGTTATATTGGAGACCTCATGGACCAACCATGGGATTTGGGTTCCTACTGCTCCATAACCTTGGTTTCTCATGAAGCACTATGCCCACCAGGGATGCTAAAACATGGTTCTACTTAAACCATAACTGAACTTTTAAGACACAAGAATGACTTTTTCTGCAGAAGCCACACCCATGCAAGAAATAAGTTACTGTCCTTTTCTTAGATTCCATCTCTTATTTTATCAGTGTCCATGCTATCATCCATATTAAAAGCCTTTCCTTGAATAAAATAAAAGTAAATAAAATGAAAAGTAGAACAAAATAAACCCCACTGCTTCTGTCTCTCCTTCCTTCAGTGATTGCCTAAGGAGACAAAAGCAGGAGGAGTCAGGCTGCTGATGAATGAATGTTCTTCCTTGGGCTTTATCTCATGATACAGGGTTTCAGAGGGAAGTTTATTGTAAGGTATGCATCAGATGAGAAAATGCAGAATCCTTCCAGAGAACACAGAGAACAGACTGCCTCCTCGACCCAGGTGGCTTCTCTAGGAAAGGAGTTAATCCTTTCAGAGTCATCCTCCCTGAGTGGTCCAGGGGCTGAGCCTGTTAAACACAGTTTGCTTTGAGGAAATCCTGAAAGAGAAGATACAGAGGCCAGAGCAAGAGCCAGGATGATGTAAGGAGATATATTCAGATAGTGATAGTACCTGTCCCAGCAGGATGATGTAATGAGGTACACTAGGATAGGAAGAGAACCTGCCCCAGTCCTTAAGCACTGAGTGCTTTGCTTCTTGGAGTCTGAAGTTCCTGAATACTGTGAAGGTAACCTCATTGTGATAGGAAAGTCAAGAGAAACCAGATACTCCATCTAAGTGGCCATCTTTATGGGTAGATTTGTAAATATTTCCCATTTTGCAAGTCGTAGAGTTTTTAATTCCAGGGTTTGCACAATGAAAGATCATGACATGAAAAGCCAAAATATACACAGTTAACTATCATGTATTGAGATCTTTCTGAGACTCAAGCATTGGGTTGATTGCCCAATTGCAATTATCTGAAGTGGAAATTTCTGGTTTCTTTGGAGACTTAGTTGTGTCATGTAATGTTTTCTGGAAAACTGTCTTATGAGAGGATGTTCCTGCTGAAGCAGAGATGTGGGAATCAGCAATAAGAGAAAACATTCTTAACCACCATGGAGGTCCACGAGTCAGTGAGAGTGAACCTGGACACCTCCATTGGTCATGTACTCTTCCACAGCCCTGGATAAACACTATGGACTTCCCTCCTAGACTGATGAATTTGGGCTGACAGAGACTCTTGTGTTTCATGGTATCCCGGAGCAAGCATCCATGGCAGAACACTGAGACTTCTTGTCTTACCTGGATACCCAACTCCAAATCATGGCACCTATAGCTTTTACCTATCAGAAACCTGAGAATCCCGGACAGCTCTTTGCTCAACAGAAATGGCAGATACACTAACTATGTTATTTTCAGAGTAGAGAGTTACATATATGAACTTCCAGCTACCTTAGGAAGCCCAATATCATCCAAGTCTCCTCCTCTCTTTCAAATTTCCTGTTCCTCAGGTGAATGGAATCACTCCTGGCTCTCACTGAATTCAGGCTAGTCTTAATGTCTTTCCCAGTGCCCAAATTCTTCAGCTGACTGGACAATGAACTTTGAGTTTATTTTTTTTTATTTCTGAAGCGTTTCCAATGTGCCTCACAATGTATCCATCCAAGACGGCCATGCAAGGAGCTCAAGTCAACTGACACCAGGCCAACAAAGGACTGGCCTTTGGAGAAGATAAATATAAATCTATTATACCCTGCATAAAAGTATGAATTTCATAAACCCCTTGTGTTTGAGGAACTAAATCAAAGACTGAAGTCTCAGGTGTTTGACACTGTAGGTAAACTGCTTTGATTTTAGGCAGGCACATTTAGAGTTCCCTATAGTGTGTGTTTACTATGCATTGCATTACACTATGATCTAATCCTAGAAGAATATTCAGTAGGAGACCAGTATAAAGAAATCCTGGGGAGCTATGTCCAATGTAGAGCCCCCAAACCTGCATCCTGAGAGCCTAGAATATGGGGAAATTTTCCATGGTTGCTACTCTTCCCAGTAGCAGCTTTTCACCTTTTTCATGTTCCCAGTAGTAGGAAGAGCATATTATCTTACTGCGGCTCACAGCGGTCTCTTCCTCTCAAAAAGAAGCATGTGAAGTCTATACATCCCTGGTGGTTCAGAAAACTCTGACAGGAAAACAAAAATCTCCCCCCTCTCTGCTTCATGACCTTTACTTCCAAATGAAAGAATCTGTGACTTGTTGCCAATCACCACCCCTGATGCAAAATTAAAATTAATAATGGAAGATTCCACAGATGGATAGATTAAGAATTAATGAAAATATGAATGAATTAACTGGTGAATGAATAAAAGAATGAATGAAAAACTCTCTTCTTCATAAAGTCTTACAGAAAGTGTGAGGGTCCATGGTTCATGGAAGAATGATACTCTGGACTCAAATAGAATGCAAATGCAGAGTATTTTGTTCTGCAGAAGTCCAGCATGCTGGGGTCTCCCATTACCAAGATAGAGAGACAACCAAGTGAGCTCAAAGGCCTGATTTAAAGCACATTAGAGAATTCCAGGGTAGGTGACCTTTATCTTGCTCCATCTCTAGGGACATTTCATTACTGGGGCATGAGGGCTGCAAACTCTTGTTGAGGAAGTCTGGACTGGCAACTACTGCTGACCCATTGTCATTGCCTCAGGCCAGGTGGCAAGGCAGCATCTGAGGCCTGGACTTGCCTGGACTTGCTTAGTTCTTAGAAACAGACTTAGGCCTGAATTGCCAAAGTGCTTTTTCTCTTAAAATTATAGCTAGAAAAGGTAAAAACTCTTTGATTGGTCTGCATTTATAGGATTTGTGTATCTGCTTCATTTGGTTTCTGACTAGTCTTAAAGGTGTAAATATGCTCTGCATGACTATTGGCTTAAAAGTTATTGGGTATGGTGAAAAGTTGTAACATTGGTAACAGAAAGTTAGCTTAAAACTGGTAACTCAGGGTTAGAGTTATTTTTAACAACTACACATGTCATGAACCAGCCAAGAAACCAGGCTTCTAAAGGTACTTCTAAATTGAGATAATATTTTATGTAATTCTTATCCTAGAAACTAGATGTATAAGAGATAAGATTTAAAACAATGTCTCTTTATTGAAGCATTAAAAGTTGCACTGTCATACATTCATATGTAAAAATTGGCAGCCAAACTTTGTAACATGACAGTAATACTTTGGTATTGATTTTAAAGAGAATAGATTGTTTAAAATTGGGTTTTGTTCACCAAAAAGTTATGGTTATGCCTTAATATTACAAAAGAAACTTAAAAAGTACGGTTAAAATTGCCAGTGTTCCATTGACTGCAGTTTGCAGTTTGATCGTAAGCTCAAGATTCTTAACTCACCCATATTTTGTAATTAAGATGATTGCAAGAGTAATAATAGTTAAAGACAACTGTGGCCAGTATGGGCCCAATGCCCCTATTACATTACATAAGCTTTATTGGATACAGTGGTAAAAGCAAAATTTAACCCCCTAAGATTAAAAAAGGAGATCTCAGTGAAAATTTATTAAATAAAAACAGCTAGCAAAATTTTCAGAAACCCTCAAAAAGGGGTTCCTTTTGTTACACAATTGTCTCATGAGAACACTAATGCAGTTCTCTGAGGCCATCCAGCCATACAAAGCAAAGACAGATTTATCTAGATATATTCATCTTTGTGTGGAAATTAGACCCTCATACAATCAGAGTCTAGCTGTGTTTGCCTTACAGGGGATTATAGTACATACAAACAATGCTTTCTCAGCATCGAGGTTATAGGAATGTTTTAAGTATAAATCATCTTAAGAAAGACTGTCCAAAAATTAGCAGCATAGACAGACAGTAAAATTACTCCCCTGGAATCTGTCCTCACTGCAGGAGGTGTAATCTCAGGGCCAAAACTCAGGCAGTATACTCAGTAAAAAAATATTTACATTTGAGATAATGCAAAGCCCAGAGAGGCCTCACCAGGTGTTGTTCAAAGTAAAGTTTAAAATCAAGATTTATGTAAGGTCAATGAGGCTGTAAAATGTGTAAAGGTATTACAGTCTGGCCTACCTAATTCATATAGAATTAGTGTGCATTTGAAAGGTTGCTTTTTCCTCTACATCCTGGTAATTTTAAAAAGCTTGCTTCTAGTGTGTTTGTAATCATTAGAAAGTTTTGCCTTTAAAAGTGGCTAATAGCCTTACATTATGTAAAAAAAATAAAAAAAGAAAAGAAAAAAGAAAAAGAAAAAAAGGCCTCTACTTCAGTACAAGAAACTAGGACTTTGAATTTTTCAGTGTTCATTATTATCTAATCCCTCTAAAAGGAAATTTTACTACCTTTGTTCTTATACCACGAGCTTTAAAAATGAGTATTTGTTGTTCCAGAAAGGTTTCAGAGGTAATATCTTTTTCAATATTTGGGCCTCAGTTATATCAAGAAAGTTATATCAAGAAAGAAAAAATGATTTGTTTACTTCAAATTATTTTCAAAAGCTTTCTAGAAATGTTAATTGGCTAAGTCCTTACATTAAGCTCACCACAGGACTTAAGCTTTTGTTGGATGTTGTCAAAGGAGATAGAAAATAACTGTTGAGAGACAAAGAGCTTTTGCAGAAAGTAAAGGAAGCTTTTATAATCAATTGTTATCAATTGTAATCAATTGAAATCAAATGTTTAGTTTTTGTTACTCAATGTGTCTACAGCAATTCTTTGCAAAAGAGAGTATTAACATAGATTCATCTTTTCTCATATACAAAGTAAAGTTTTAACATCCTCTATGAAGTTGTAGTGGTGTTAATAAAGAATTATATGATAAAATCATGAAAGTATTTTGGAAAAAATGTCTTAAAAACCTGATAAGACATCTATTTCTTGCTTCAACAGCAATTAAATTAGTTATTGCAAAATATTTATTGATGTTTGACCTATTACATAGTAAAAATTTTAAGCAAAAATGATAATTATTATACTAAAGACAAATTGTTGAAATTTGCTTAAAAGCATGTTTTTATATTTCCTGTCAATTTATGTATACATCTCATAAAAAGATAAATCTACAGCCCTTCTATGGGAGAAAAGTATATGTGATTGGGTCACATGTTTAGTCTCATAAATTTCCCTCTATTTCAGCACAAATAATTGAACTATCTGCTGTATTCACTATTTTTAAGGTGCTAAAATCAAGCTTTAATATGTATATTGATAGCATATATATGTATATTATATATATATGCATATATATATATATATATATATATATCAGGGTTTATAATTGCTTGAAATTGTTCCCTTTTTAGACACTGCTAGTTCTCAAATTTTGTAATTATTTATGCATATACAACTCAAGTTAAGAGAAAGAACTGTTCCTTTAAAGGACTGTCTTTGTACATTTAAGAAATCATCCTAGACTGCCTGGACAGCAGATTTGTATCCCAGGCAGATTATATGCATTGCACAAAAACAACTGGCCACATAACCTCATTCATTACAACATCAAAATAGTAATGGCTTGAGATGATAATTCAGTATTTTTAGAAAATGTTTCTGATTAAAAAATAAAAATAAAAAAATAAAATAAAATAAAAATATGCACATGTGATTATTGATACCTTTTCAAGCTTTCTGGTTGCAATTGCCTTAAGAGGAAAAGCAACTAAAAATGTAATTGGTCATTGCCTGCATTATTTCTATGCTTGGTGCTCCTAATCAGGTTAAAACAGATAACGGAACTGGCTACTACAGTAAAGCATTTAAAATGTTTTGTCAACAATTTAAGGTTACCCATAATACTGAGATTCCTTACAATTCTCAGAGACAAGGAATTGTTGAATGTGCACATCGCCCTCTGAAAAATTGGCTTGTAAAAACAGAAAAAGGGCGAATTATACCCTCCAAAGTCACCAAAAGCACATCTCACTTTTGTCTTGTTTTAATTTTTTTTTGCAACTGATGCTAAAGTCAGTCTGCCATGGACCACCGCTGGCGTCCACTCACTTCCAGTTCATGTGCCATGGCTAAATGGTGGGACCCACTAACTAACACGTGGATTAGTCCAGACCCCGTGTTAATATGGGAGAAGGGTTCTGTTTGTGTTTTCTCACAAAAAGAAGACTGAGTGCGATGACTGCCTGAAAGATTGGTTCGCCAAGTGGATACAGATCATGAGTCTTCTAGTAAGTATGATTCCAATTAAAACGATGGCTAAAAATCGTTTGCCAATTTGAACCCTGCCATGGAGTCAGCCTGTCTCAAAAGTATTTTGGCAAATGCTTGCCCTGTTTCTAGCTTTGGAGTCTCACACACATCGGAATGGCTCACAGATGGTTCTAGAATACTTCAGTTGACTGAACAAACTCAGAGTGGCAACACCTGTCATAATCCAGGTTGCAGCAAGAAAACTGATTAAACAGACTGAGCCATATGAAGGAAAATGCTGGTCTAGTAGACAAAGGTGTTGGGAGGTCTGCTTAACTCCCAAATTGTGACATGATTGATTGTGCTTTCTCCGTCCTATTTATCTTCCGTCATTTCCAAGTGAAAATTTCTCCCAACAACTCCTGAGAACAGCACTGATAAAGAATCAGCTTGATAATTAATTTAGACAACTACCACAGTCATAAACAATATGTTTGTAATCTTGCTTTCTATGATGGTGTTCATTTTTCTAAATGTTGGGTTTGTGAATAAACTCTGTGGTTTGTGTATGGACTGCTCTGTAATATAATTAAGGGTAAGGTGTTAGCTGTAAGTATGAGAGGAAATACACAGAAAGAAAATTTCTAGAGGTATCTGGAAGCTCCCAGAGCAAAGAGAGAAATATAGGCATAAGCAGCAGACTGGACACGTGTCAGGAGACCCAGGTACTAACTAATGTTACCAGAAAGCCTTGAGCTCAATGCAAAGTGGTGACTCCCTTTGTCAAATGTCAGTGGGCTCCTCTCTACCTGGGGGACCCCACACCACTGACCTGAGGAATGTCACAAAGCCCTTTGGAAATTATAGGTCCAAACTGCCCCTCCAAATAAGAAATCCAGTCAGCAAGCATGTGAGATTCCTGGAATGCACCCCCCCCATGCTAATGAGGCATCTCTGTACCTTAGCCTTCAGCCACTGACCTTTTCCCACCCTGGATATTCTTACCCACTTCTGCAAAACTATATAACTCCTGCTTCACTCCAAATAAAGTATATGCACACAAGCTGTTTTGTTGATTACTGTCTGGAAGAGCTGCTTTATTGACAGTCTAAAGAGCTGTAACATTAAAAGGCTGTAACACTGAGATCTCCAGAGGAACCTTTCCTCAACCCCACCCTGTACCAAATGCCAGACCAGGGTCCAACACACCATGGGAAGACATGGGTCTCTGGGCTTGGCTCCACTCCATTTTTCCCCATTCAGTGTGCAACAGTGGCATTTAGACACTCCCAGGGAAGAAGCAGAAATAAAACAGAACCACAGACACAGTCAGGGTTACCTGTGAGAGAGGGGAGAATAACCAGGGGATAAAGAACAGAAAAAGCAAACAGAATGGAGCTGGAGCTGAAAATAGTAAAAATAGCGAGTTATTAGAAAGGTGAGTGGCTGGGTGAGGGAAAGGCCAGGACACTGGAGTGGGAACATTAGAAATATATAACAAGCATTTGTCAGTAGGTACCGAAGGAGGCCAGGAGTTAGCATGGAACTTGATTATGCTGACAGATACCACAGGTGTATGTGAAGTGGATCCCTTTTGCCAGACTCATTTTGGCATTTTGGCAGGTGGGAACCAATTCCTGGGGAATGCTGGCTTTTATCTAATCAACAGAAATCCTCCTACAGTCCAGGTTGAGCTTACTGCTGGATATTAGGACTGCCTTTTGGAGTTTGGGGAACTGAGTTTCCTTTGAACCTGACAGTTTGATGTTATAAAGTACTTAACAATGATCATGAAAATGAAGGCTATGGATTGCCACCCATTCTCTTCTCTGTCTTGAAATTTGAAGGTTTTTAATGGACACAGGTCTGAAATGGAGGAGACATCACAAGTATAACTGATATTGTTTCATTCTGCTATTTTGAGCATCAAGTTGGAAGTATGCATCACTGTACACACTCTTGAAACACAGCAGAAACCCACCCCAAAGGGAGGGCATCACTTGAAAAGTCAGTCTGAATCTCAAGGCCTCACAAGTTATATAGGGAAAGTTTCCATAGTGATATTTAGTTTTATATATAAAATATTCTATGAGTTCAAAGAAGGCTTGAGAGTTTTCATAGGTCATAGAGTTCAGAGTGCCGACATGGAGTGCAAGATGCCTATATCCACTGTCAGAACATTTCATTCTTCAAACAAATAATATACATAATAATATTTATATAAAATGATATTTTATAGTGCTCAACCTAAAATATTTATAACAAGCATTATGTTGAAAAACCTAAACAAGCAATTCTATAATCTCTCATTGGCAGACAAACTCTAGAAACATCTATTTCCCAGGATCCTCAAAAAAAAAAAAAAAAAAAAAAAAAAAAAAAAAACAAAAACAAAAGCAAAAAATCAATCAACCCTCCACTTTTCAAGCCCATCAAGCAGGAGCCAAGTTCCATAGGTACACAGGTCTTAAGTCTCAGATTATCCAAATAGAAGGGGGCTGCTGCTCCTGGAAGTTACCTCTGACCATGAACTCGGAAGGCCTTGGTTTGTGAATTTGAACCAGGCATAGTCTCAAGGCTGGTTCTGAGCTTTGGCAGGACTCCTTTTTTTAGGTGTCTTCTGTGTGTTGTTCCTTCCAATGGTTGAGTTGTCCCCTTTGAATCCACCAGCTAGCCTCATTCTTGGTCATCCCAAGACCACCATGCTCTTTTCTTTTACCTTTTGCCTGCCTTTTCCCTGCAGGCATTCTAATTGTTTCCCCCTTTGGTAACTACCAAATTAACAAAATCCTAGCATTTGCTTCAAGATCTTCTGATGTAAAGCATGCAGAGAAGAGTCTTGTGGCATCAGGAGCCAAATAATTCTTTCTCTGCCTCTGGTGGCTCTGTAGGATCTCAGGTCGTGGATCTTTCCCAATGGAACAGCATGTTGCATTGCCTCTCAAAGTCCTTGGTAGAACTGCATATCGTGCTCATTGTTCTCTTCTGTCAGCCAAAGTCACACTGTGGTGGCATAGAAAATACAACAGTGTTATGGAAGGAATAAGGATACAGGCTAATAGGCAATAAAGGTGGACACTTACTGTGAAGCCTACATTAAGTCTCATTGCCTGCTGTGTCCCTTCCTAACAGACAGTGCCTTGAAGGATACTGTTCCCACTCTGGTATTTTGGAGGTTCAAGAACAGAAGATAAAAGGGTTATGCACTCACTCAAGACACAGGTGTTGAGGCATTGGACCATATGAATGCAAGAGTAAACAGACCCTGTCACCTTGCATGAACCTTGAAGTCAGCTCCCTGATGAGAAAAGAGATTAACAGGTAAAACAAGAAAAAAATATAAATCTTTAAATGAAATATAAACCTATAAGTTCTATGAAGAACAAAGACATGAGATAAAATATCCTAACTGTGCAGTTTACAAATAGGCAAGGCAGATTTCCAGCCTATGCATCTGACCAGAGATGAAATTCTGTCTTTAAGAACCTAAGCTAAGCAGCTTCTACCTATACTTTGAAAATAAGGAGGGATGTGGCTTGCTTGCAGCATACTGTGTCTTTAAGGACAGGTTGTTTCCCTGGCCACAGAGAAGTGCTAGCTTGGGTGTAGTCTCCTTTGTCTTCATGTTGGACATCACAAAGGAAGATAAGTCCCTTGCCCTTGCTCTGCTCTTCCTCTTGTTTTCCCTTTGACCTACTCACATTTTGCTCCATTTATTCAAAATTTTAAAGTGTGCCTTTCCCTTTCTTCAATTGTATTAAAAAAATCTGCCATATGGTCGTTTGTGTGTTTTATACAACCCAAAGGGCAATGCCAGGTGTTCACACTGCAGAGGGGATGGTGAAAGATATGGACACAGGAATGAAAGATAGAAGGAAATTAGGGAGAAAGGAGTGGGAGACAAAGGGTAGAGGAAACTAAATTGGCCCCTCAGCCCTGTGCTCCATTGGCTTCAACCCTCCTCCTAAATGGTCCTTGTACCATATTGCCATCTTGCCTGAAGTTTTTCCTCTCCTTATTTCTGCTCTTTCCCAAATTCCTGTTTATTTCTTATGCAAAATATTTGCATAACAGCTTTTGCCTTTATAATACCCTTGCCTCTTAGTCATTTCCCCCAGGCTTCATCTTCTACTGCCTAAGTGTTTTAGCAAGGCACTTGTCTAAATTTGTATTTATTCTCCCCTAAGAGAAACTCCGCTGCCAATTATTCAAACAATGCCATTTTTCAGCCTGCTATACTTGTTTGGACACTCAGAGTATATCTCTGAATGTAAGAAACTAATTCTGTACTAGAAATGGCTTTGTATTTACAAAGTAAAAGAAAATAGGTCTCACCTGACTCATTCCAACATTTTGAAGCTATAGTTCTGTGTATACCACTTAAAGAAGCTAATTAAAAGGCCATCTCTCCCCTGCCATCCTTTGGGTGCCACACTGGAGAAAGGAGAAAAGGCAGGACAAATGACCTGTACTTCTTCACAACTCTTAATTGGTGCTATCCCACCCTTGTCCCTAAGGAGGGGCAGCAGCTGAGAACTGCTACATCTCCTGGCTTTGTCCTTTCAGGGCCACATCAGAAAGGAAAACATCCAACATGGAATGGTTTAGTTCAAAGTATTGCCCTTCCATGGAGACAGGCTACCACTGCCCCCTAGCTCTTGTGGTCCATCGTGCATAATGAACCATTTACGTGGGCTTTGGCTCCTTACTATCAGCTCAGTGCCATTTACTGTATGACATACTATCTATCCACTCTGCAGCAATTCATCCAATAAATTAATAGTCATCTACTTTGTAGATGAGAAAAGCAGCTCAAACACGGGTGGTTGCAAACATCATTTGGCCAAAGCTGTCTAGTTCAACTTCAGCATGAAGAGCATACTTCTCATTGTCTGTGAAATCAGCTAGAGTTCTTTATTATATCACACACATTCCCCCAGACTGTTTGGTAAAATTATTAATAGTACAGACTCCGAATTCAGGGTCCTGGGAAAGAGTACTACCTTTGCAAGGGGCCACTTTAAAAAAAACAACAAACAAACAAACAAACAAACTCTGCATGAAATCACATAGAGTTTTAAATACAGGTATCACACACAAGATATTGTCCCTGTACATTGTTCCCTTGTGGCTTTACAATGAAAAGATCATCAGCTTATTCTACTGCTTAGAATGCCTTGGGTCCTATCTGTATTAGTCAGGGTTCTCTGGAGTAACAGAATTTGTAGAATGGGGGGTGAGGGGAGAGACAGAGAGACAGAGACAGAGAGAGAGAGAGATTTATTATAATGGCTTACAGGTTGTGGTCCAGTAAGTCCAAGAATGGCTGCATGTGAACTGAAGAATGGTTGCCCGTGCTCAAGAATTCAGTAGTTATTCAGTCTATGAGGCTGGATGCCTCAGCTGGTCTTCACTATACACTGAAATCTCAAAGAAGTAGACTCATGACTGTGAAGAAATGGCTTGCTAGAGAGGCAAGAACAAGCAAGAAAAGACTGAAGCTTCTTTTTACATGTTCTTATAAGTCCACTTCCAGACGAGAGGCCAGCCTTCCCACCTCAGAATATCTGGATCAAAGCAATGTTTTCCTGTCTCACAGGTCCAAATTAAATGTGGATCTTCCCATTTGAAATCTAACAAAAATCCCTGACAGGTGTGCCTCTTTATTTTAGGGTTTTAGTTAATTACAGATGTCATTAAGTTGACATCCAAGAATAGTCACCACAGGGGTCCTCTACCACCTACCGTTCAGCTAAGCAGCGTAGTAGCCAAGGCAATTCACTACATGGTCATAATCAGTCCTGGTTCTCTTTAGTGCCACCCCAGCTCTGAATTGTTAGTGTCAGCCACAGCACTTACAATGACATCAAAGGAGACACAGAAGACACTGTACACTGGACACGAATTTGGACACTCAACTATAATTCAAGGGCACGTCATAACTGTGTCAAAACATTCATAGATTCTATGGATATAGAATATATCATATCTGAAGAACAAATGCCCAGAGTTGTATAGGTAGCCTTGTTTGTAGGTGTGGCAAGGTGACAAGTCTGGCATGTAGAGGTGGTAGGTGGGTAGAAGAAGTGTGCTTGGAATAATCACAGTGTAGGTTAACATTAAATCATCCTCCACTCCTCTTTGATTACCTCCCTTTCACTAGGCAATTGCAGATCATGGGGCTAAGTGACCATAGAGCCACCAGATGAAGGGTCTGATTTCCTCCAATCACAAGAATGGAAGCTGCATTTTTCTCAGGCATATAATAAGTAATCAAATTTATACTTGAGTTTGTATAGACAATACAGTAGGCCTACACTGACTAATCCAAGAGACCGGGCTCCTGCTGCCTCTCAATTACTATTATTCTTGAAATTTCACTTTATATTTAAATGGTATCAGGCGACCTGATATGCTATTTTTAATCCATTTTTATTTCCAGTTCCTATTGGCTCTTATCATTTCTACTTTATAATTATTAATAAGTACCACTTACATGCCAAGGATTCTGGTTAGACAAATATCCTTCCTAGAACTTTACCTATAAGTGCCTCTATTTGCAGAACCCCATCTGATGCACACTGCCACCCTAGCACTGAATTGTTAGTCTCAGAGCCACGGCACTTGAAATGACATCAAAGAAGACACAGAAGACACTATATACTGGACACGAATTTGGACACTCAACTATAATTCAAGGGCATGTTATAACCTTGTTAAACCATTCACAGATTCTATGGATACCTCTGGCTTTTCAATATAGATCCTTTTTATTCACAAGATCCTCAAGATTTTAATATAACAAAAAACATAGTAAGGGAAAAAACTATCACATTGGAGCTGAACAAAATAAACAAATAGAAAAGAAGAGCCAAGGGAAGGCACAAGAATCAAAGACCCACTCATTTTCACACTCAGGACTCTCATAAAAACACTAAATTGGAATCCATGATACAAACACAAAGGACCTGGTGCAGATCATTCGCTCCCTGTGCTTGCTGCTTCAGTCTCTGTGAATTCATATGAGCTTTGCTCATGTTGATTTAGAGGGTTTTTTTTTCTTGATGTCATCTATGCCCCTGGCTCTTATCCTCTTTCTTCCTTCGCTTCTACGTAGTTCCCTGAGATCTGAGGGGAGGAATTAAAAAGACATCCAATTTAGGATTGAGTGTTCCAAGTTTCTTACTCTGTATAATGACTGGCTGTGAGCCTATTTGTTCTCATCTGCCTCAGGAGGAAGCTTCTCTGATGATGGCTGAGCAAGGTACTGACCTATGAGTAGAGCAGACTATCATTAGGAGCCATTTTATTGCTGTCTTTTTTTCTTTTTTAAGACCAGTAGTACTTGGTTTTATCCTAGGTCACTGGGCTATCAAGTCTCTCTTTCTTAGCCACCCAATTAGTGTCAAGTATGGGTTATATCTCATGGAGTAGGCTTTTAGTCAAATCAGGTATTGACTGGCTACTCCCACAAACTTTGTACTACCATTGCGCTAGCATATTTTGCAGGTGGCACACCATTATAAATCAAAGGTTTGTAGCAGGGTTGGTGTTTATGTTTCTCTTTTGGTAACACACAGAGTACCTTCCTGTATCAAAGATGCTAGAACATGGGGGTAAACCTTCTATGGAGGTATCAGCTCGACTTTCCAACATTCACTGAGTTGTATAGATGTTGTCTTCAGCATTATAACCTTGTCATCAGTTTTTGGAGAATAACCTATAGTCTTGACAACAGCCTGGCTTGTTGGGGATTCCCATAGGACATATTTGGCTAATAACATAATTAGATGTAACTCAATCCCAGGACTGGAAACCTCATTTGATAACAACAGATGGCCAACTGGGACTCTGTCCCCCATTACTTGTGATTTCACTTAGATTTCCTTCATATATGTATATATTTTATGAAGCTTCTACTACATTAAATTTCCATCCCACCCTTCAAAAGTCCTTAATATTACCTGTCTCTCCTCATATGCCATCCTCCTTCTCACTTGATCTTCCCATTTCAGATCCACCTACCCCACCCTCATCCATCAATAACTATTCTATTTTCCCTTCCTTGGGGATTGATCCCTTATCCTACACATAACCTGTGTGATTTTACAGTCTATAGCTTGCTTATCTTTGACTTAAACAGGAATATCATTGCTTTAAAACTAATATCTACATATAAACAGTACATACCATATTTGCCTTTCTGGGTCTGAGATACCTCAGTCAGGATGATATTTTTTTAGTTCCACTTATTTGCCTGCAAAGTTCATAATCTGTATTTGTACCTGCTTCTCAGAGAATCTGAATTTCAAAACAAAACATTATACAAAAAGTTTGTTCAAGTTATGTGGCTTTGCAAAGTCTTCTGAGATAACTACAATCATTTTAAAACTCTCTGGGCTGAGTCTCAAAGACACTGAACAGCCTCCTTAGCTTCCGATGGGCATACATCTTCACTGTTTGATAAAGTCCCTTCCATCTTCAAAATTCGTCTTGGAGAATCAATGCTTTACCTATTCCTACAATAGACAGTTACTACTACAATTACAAATATTATTATTATTAATATTATTATTGTTGTTGTTGTTGTTGCTGCTGCTGTTGTTGTTACTGTTAGTGCTCTGTGAAAGCTCTTCTGCTTTTGTTTTTTCCACAACCTTCTATTAGTGAGATCACCTTGGTGTAGCTGTGCTTATATACCTAGTGTCTACATACGTGCCTGTAATAAACTCGATCGTTGAGCGCAGCTGAACCCTGCTGCATTTAGCTGATTTGATTTGTATTGAGATGATGCAACTACATGTGGAAAAAATGACTTTTTTGTTGGGTGGACTGAATTCAATTAACAGAATTCTAAAACTGAAGGTTCCGTGGGGTAGCTGTGCTTCAATGAAGGTGAAAGTAGGAAGTAATTTGTCAAAGAAACACTTGAAACTTCATAAAGGAAGTTTGAGAACAAGTTCCACACTCTTTTGTCAGATGGAGATGTTGGAGAATGGAGGAGGAGGATTTTCAGAATAGTGCCAATCTGCTACAGGTGCTCCACCTCCTAGCAGACAGGGTAGATAGTACTGCCCAGTAAAGAGAAGTCACAGAAGGCTTCTTGGAAAATTCACTGTGCCGTCTTCGCTGTTCAGAGAACTACCACACAGGTTCTCCTTCTCCTCTGCTACCAGGAAAGTACGTCAGTCCTCAGTTAACTGACTGCATTGATGTTGCAGGAGGCTGCTGGTTTGAACACGCCATGGGCTCTCAGAATTCAATGGAGTGTGGGATAAGTAAAATCTCCAGTGATCAGAAAGAGGTATGGTTTGTAGGAAAAAACTCTGTCATAGCGCAGAGTTCCTAACAGTCTTTCCAACAGGATCCTCCAGGAATAGATGCCAACAAATAGGGTTCCAAATGGAATGAACAGGAATGCTGGCTGGCCAATACCTGAGAAACTTAAGGAAGAAATCCCATTAGCCTTCTTGAAATAACACTATGTTCATCTAGGCCCTAATAACCACAAGAGGGGACACCAGCCCATTCTCATGTTTGTCAAAGCATCACTTGGAAGTTTAAGCATTTGTTTGGCCCAGAAGTCGTGCATCTTCCTTCTTATTCTCCTGCCTCTCTCTTCCTTTCTTCCTGTTACCCATCAGCTAACAGGATTGGTGTTCTCAAAGAGATTCTGGGCAAACAAAGAGAAGCTATTCAAGTGCTGGAGCAGCAGGCAGGTAGAAGGAATGTTGTCTCCTCTCTGGAGCTAGGAGATAGAGACTCCTCAGCCCTTGCCTGCTTCTTGCTTTAGTTCTTTCAGGAAGGCCTGAGTATTATTAGGACTCATTATCCCTGGACACTAACCAGTGTTCTAGCTCTTGTGTTAGCCTCAGAAGTCAGGATTCCTTAACATCAAATGGTTACTTCTTGAGCTAAGAAATCTGAGACCTTGAACCTAAGCTTTGAAAACCCTCTGGAACTCTCCCAGCAATCAGAGCCTCCTTTTCTCTTCTCTGGCTCCTTCCATTCTTCAGTTACAGCTCACTGATTTCTCTTGCTAGAACTCCACTTCTGTTACCCCTTCCCTGGCCTTTGTCGCATGGTTTAGCCAGTCTTCAGCTGACAATTAGCTAGCTTCCTTGCCCCAGCTTGACCAAGTTGCCACTACTTGCCACTGCTTTACTCTCTCTGGTGCTTCTTTTTATGTGTCCAGGTCAGTTCACAGTACTGAGAAGAGGAAAGAGAACACTGAACAGAGAAGCCTTTGATTGGACCTATGGTTGCAAAAGCAGGAGAGGCAACATAAAGGACCATCTCCCAGCTACCTCACCAAGTAAGCCCAAGTGACCTGCTTGCATGGTCAGAGGAGCAACATTTGAATGAAGCGCAGCATCCCTCATATGCAAATTAAGCTTTGTTTTGCACCAATCATAGTAATTCTCACATGCAAATGAAGACTTATATTAAATAAAATGTTGTGTGTGTTCCAATCAATGCCTTTCTTCTTTATAACTAATTTTAGCAGTCCTGCTAATGGCCAGCCCCTGTCCTAGAGGGAAAACACAGTAAGGTCAAAGTTCACTGAGGGCCATGTTAGCAAATATATGGACAAACTTTTTCAAGCAACTCTAAAACACCTTCAGGAACTGAGGAAACCATATTGATTACTATATTGTTTCTTCAAGGTGTGCGTGAAGTATATAAGACAGCTGCTGTAGGCATAGGCTAGCCTGCCTGATGACAGTCCTTTTTGCTCTAGGCAGGCTAGGCAATGAGGGAGAGTCACACACCTGCCACTAAGAAGTCCAATTGCCCTGACCCAAGGTTTTTGCTTATGTACAGGAAAATGAGCTTTGCTTATAGAGAGAATGTAAAGAACTTATCATTACCACTAAGTGATTTTCACAGATCTTATCAGTGCTAAACAGCTGGGGGAACACTCATCCCTCCCATCTCAGCCCATTGGAATTCCAGGAAGCAGCTGCTGAGGGAAGGCAAGGTTCCAACAGGAGTCATGGGTGACACCACATGCTTCATCTTCCCAAGCAGAGCTGATACCTAAGCCAGGTCAAAGCCTAGAGAGGGAGGAGAGCTTCCACTACATTTCACAGCAGGCTTTTAGGGCATTACCAACTGAACCCTTTAGTGATTACTCTTTATCCTTTCTCTGCTCTTCTCAGTTCCTCCCCACCTACCCTCCCATCAGTATCCATTCCTTTTATGTATCTCATTAGAAAAGAGCAGATTTCTAAGAGATAACAAAACCTAACAAAACAAAATATAATAAGAGAAAAGCAGTCACACTGAAGTTGGACAAGGCAAACCAAAAGGTGGAAAAGGACTCCAAGAAAAGGCATGTGAATCAGAGACCTTCATCACCCAAGCAGGAGTTTCATAAAAACACTAACCTGAATACTATAATATGTATACAAAGAACTTGGTGCAGAGCAGTGTAGGCCCCATGCTTGCTGCTTCAGTCTCTGTGAGATCATATGAGCTTTGCTCAGTTGATTTCAAGAGACTTGTTTTCCTGGTGTCCTGTATCCCTTCTGACTCTTAAACTCTTTCTGTCTCCTCTTCTGTTACCTGAACTCTCAGAGAAGGGATTTCATGGAGACATCCCATTTATAGCTGTGTGTTCCAAGGCTTTTCTCTCCATGTGTGTAATGTCAGGCTGTGGTTCTCTGTATTTGTTCCCATCTGTTGCAGAAGGAAACTCTCTGATGATGGCAGAACAAGACACTACTCAATGAGTATAGCAAAATATCATTTGGAGTCATTTTATCACTACATTTTTTAAATATTAGTAGTATTTGATTTTACCCTAGGTGTCTGGGCTACCTACTCTCTTGTTCTTATTCACTCAAGCAGTATCTGGTATTGGTTCCATTTCATGGAGTGGCCCTTACGTCAAATCAGACATTGGTTAGTTATTCTCATAAACTTTGTGCCATCATTGCCCTAATATATTTTGCAGGCAGGAAAACACTGTAGATCAAAGGCTTTGTGGCTGGGTTTGTGTTTATGTTTCTCGTTTTGTAGAATGAAGAGTACCCTCTCATACTAAAGACACTAGAACATAGGGATGCAGGTTCTAGCTCCAGTTCTCCATGATCAACAACTTGTACAGATGTTGTCTTTGGCAACAGGTCTTGCTGTCATTTTGTGGAGAGCAACTCACTGTTTTAGGAATAGCCTGGGTTGTTTGGAGATTTCCATTGGACCCTTTTGGCCAACAACTCAACTGGATGTAACCTATCCCCAGTACCGGAAGCTCTGACTGGTGACAAGAGATGCCCTGATGTAACTCCATCTCCCTCATTATTTGGAAACTTGATTAAGATTGCCTTCATACTTAGGAAGTTTTTATGGCATTCCCTCAAATGCCTCTCAAGTCTAGCTATCTCTCACTGAATTCCTTCACTCAATCCCACCTCCAATCCTCCTCCCAACCTGATTGTCCCATCCCCTTCCCTACCTGATCCTCCCATTACTGTCTCCCTTTCCCCCAGTTCACGCATAAAATCTCTTATATTTACCCTTACCAGGGATCCTAGTCCCCTTTATCTCCTTTCTCTATACCTAATCTCTCTGAGTCTACAGATTGTAGCTTGGTTATTATTTACTTAACAGCTAATATCCACATAAAGCCAATACATACCATATTTATCCTTCTTTAATTACCTCACTCAGGATGATTTTTTCTAGTTTAACCCTTTTGTCTGCAAATTTCTTGATTTCATTATTTTTAACAGTTGAGTGTGCTCCATTCGGTAAATGTATATTTTCTTTATCCATTCTATAATTGAAGAACATCTAGGTTGTTTCTGTTTTCTGACTGCTATGAATGGAGCAGCAGTGAACATAGTTGAGCAAGTGTCTTTGCTGTAGGATGAAGCATTTCATTGGGTATATGCCAAAGAGTGACATAGCTGGGTCTTGAGGTATATTGATTCCCATCTTTCTGAGGTACCTAGCAATGGAAGAGTATTCTTGCTTCACATCCTCATCAGCATGAGCTGTGCCTCTTTATTTTCTAATGAGAGACAGAAATGGGGGGTAGATCCAGGTGGGAAGGAAAGTGAGAAAGAACTGCGGAGAGTGGGGGGAGGGAAAACTCTAATCAGAGTATATTGTATGAGAAGAAAACTATTTTCAATAAAAGGAAACAAACAAATGAATAAATAAGATATCACCTGAGTTAGCAGGGGATCATAAAAAATACAGATGGACGTACTGTCAACAATAATCATCCAGAGGAATGTCAGGGCAAGAAGTCATTGAAGAAGTCATGTTAGCTCCTTTAAGAAGATCTGTGATTACAATAATCAGTCAAATGGAAATAAATCCTATATACGTCTGCCATTCACACAGGTCTCCTAATGTTCTGATTATGACTACTCTGTATGTGAAATTGTTTTAAAAACTTATTTGGATTCTTGAGTAGACATTTCAGAATACAAATAAATCCGACAAGAGTATTCTCTATATAAACAATGTTTTTTATTATTAAATGAATCAAAATTTGTCAATTGTTATAAAAAATTTATTATAGAATTTGCTCCCCTTCTCTTTTCACACTCAGAAACACACGTACTCATGCATGCATGCATATACATGCATATACAAACACATACCTATCTATCCACTATGCAAAACCAAAGGTAGAGCTGCTGATTCACGTGATAGGAATTAATAGAACCAAAACTTTTCGGTAGATTAGTTTTCAAAACAACTAATCAATCAAAATCAATAGAGCAGATTTATTGGATACCCAGTCATATGCAATGACTATATTATAACATTAATGGTTAACATGTAGTACCCTTTTCGACTCATCAGGCACACCATGTACACAGGGATTCCTCACTTAATCATTGCACTGCATCAGGCTGGGAGGTAGCACAGCCACCTCATCAACCCAGGTAGAATGCTGCCATTCTCCAATCCTCTGCACTTCCTATGATGCCAGGAAACATGCATTATATCAGTCTATATTAATATAGAGTCTAACTGTTTTGTGCAAATTATCCATTTTCTGTCTGAGGCTTATAAAATCCTGAATCTACTACTTTCTACTATAGGAACTTGGGCAAGGTGCACTGGGCCAAGATTTTTCTCCTCTAACTGATATTACATTTACATATTATGTGTTAATATTTCTCCAGAAGACCCCAAAATTATTGAAAACACTTGGATGTCTAATAGCTCAATCACACTTGGATAACTCCAAGTCTGATCAACCTAGGAAGCCTCCATGCTGAGGTAAACCCCTTCTACAAAATCTCTCCATCTATAAACTGAAGCCCTACTGCTGAGGAAACACACACACACACACACACACACACACACACACACAGAACACTCATACTTCACAGACAAGGATAGCTTCAGACATGTCACAACACATAATCATAAACTTCCTTAAAACATTATGAGGAGCTGGAGAGATGACTCAGTGGATAAGAGCACTTGTTGCCCTTGCAGATAACTTGGGTTCATTTCCCAACACCCACAAGATGATTCACAACCACCTAATCCAGAGAAGTCAATGTTCTCTTCTGGTTCTGTGGCACCAGGCATGCATGCATCACACATATGTACATATAGACAAAACAGTCATACATATAAAATAAGTCTAAAAAATAAAATAATTATTAGCTTGTGGTATATCTCAGTAGCTCAGTTCTTGAGCAGGAATGTTGTAAATCACAACATCTATCTCAATAGTTGAGAAACCTCAGTCTCCATTTTGTTCCTAGGAAACAGTTTGAATCTTTAGTCGAGTTTCTTTTTATTATGAAACTTAAGTTTCTGTTTGTTGGAGCTAGGCTTCACCCTACCTCCATATTCATAGAATTTACAAAACACCATTGTCCCCAGAGCCACTCATTCTCCAAAATGTTGTGTCATGTCCCACTTTCCTTAACTGCCTGGTCTCTCGCCTATAGCCATGCTTATGGGCAAATTGCTCACCCTGTGGTTTTGCCCTATAAAAGAGGCTTGAGAAATTGGCTCAGGGCTGGTCCCATAAAGCCTTCTTAGGGAGAGACAGCCACAGATTCAGCTCTGATATGTACACGAAGTAAAGCACACTTTAATTTAGCTATAATTTGGGATCACTGAGATTAATATAGTGTCTAAAGGGTGGTCGTAGCTGAACCAGTGTGGTAGTGAGTATCTCTTTATCTCTAACTGAGTTTTATATTGTTTTCCTTGGCTTCCTTGTGACACACATTAGAGCTTGGGTTTGAGGCAGGCTAGTCTGTGAAAATTCATGCTACTCTCAGCATGCTGAGTTAACTAACGTGTAAAAAGATGGATTATGCACCATTTCAGAGATGCTAATATCAATTCTCCAGAAGCAGTGCAATGGAAACCAAGTTCCTAAGTATGGGGCAGCAGACTCCTCATCTATATGGCACTAGACCACAGTTTTCCCCTGGCTTTAGTCGCCATCTTAAGGGATATCACTTTCATGATTTCTGCTTCCTTCATGTGACTCTTGTAGGAGACTGCTGTCTTTCCTGCCACAGGTAAAAGGCATTCATAGAAATAAATAAAGATTATTCAAGCAGTGAGACTAATTCTAACTACCACTCCTCTTACCAGGGTTGTTAGGTCAAATCATGGACCATGTCACCCCAACAAACCAGGCTCGGCAGCATGTTTCAGGAGTCCAATTAATAAATAGATAAACCTGAAAATTAGGGAAAAGACTTTTATTCTACTCAACCACAATGGAAAATAGCAAAGAGGTATAGTACCATCCCCCCATACTCACACACACACACACACACACACAAGTATATCTTGGGGTCCTAACATGAAGCTTGAGTTTAAATGTAAATGGAAGGCAAGATGTATGCATAATTAAATAGTCTTGGTCAAGGTGTGAGTCCACCCATCACAGACCCATCTTTGTCTCAGCTCCCCACTCACCTACCTTATCAGACAATTGTCAGACTGTATAAAATCTCTGTCCTGAAGTACTTTACCCTTTTACTAGCACTATGCTTCAGCCTTCTCCTTCTGCCATGGGACATTTAAATGTCTTAAGTTCTACTGTTTCAATAGTCTGATGGCTAAGTAGAAGGTCACACATGTCTTTTTGAACATCCTCATTCTTGCTGAGATGTTAATATGTCCTCTGTCCTTGAGAAAATGAGTATTTTAGTAAGCATTTGGAAGTACTACAAGTATCAACTGCGTATTGAACATGAAGTACTTTGTGTTGAAGAGGAATGGTTGAGTGTGACTGCTATTCTATGCCTTGTCCCTCACCAACTAAAGCTCTCTTGTTTGCCTGCAAGTAGCATTTGCTATGGCCTCAAGTAAGTCTGTCCTGCCTTGGGTAACAAGGAAATGAAAAATGCAGGTCCTCCTACTCATGTCCTTCTATGAAAGCTTTCTCATGACTTTGGGAAGTCTACCTATGTACTAAATCAGTATATACTTAGGAAAGTCTCAACAATGTGTGGGTGTGTTATAGATGCAAGTACTAGAAACAGTCTATAGGCATTTGTGGTGAGTTAACTCTGGAAATGCAGGATGCAAGCTGTCCTTCCAGATTGCTGGTAAATAACTAGTTCCCTTAAAATGAATGTTCCTGGTGATTTGAAATAGACCCTAACGTGGTCCAAGCAGAGCACAATCCAGATCAGTTCAAAGCAGTGTGAGGATCAGTCCTAGCTGCCGTCTACCTGTAAAGTACACACACCATCCATCCACATCTAGAGTCTATCTGTCATTGACTGCCAAGTATTCCTTCCAGCCTCCTCAAAATATTTTATTTATACAAAAGGAATCAGATGGGCACTTCCTAAGAAGAAGGAGAACACTATGCTGAAGTACATCTCTCTGCCTGCGTCCTGCTGGGCAGATTAAAGCCATGAATAAAGCATCAGAAGAACAGCATCCTGGGAAAATCTGAGCACTTAAAAAGAGTCCTAAGAACTCACTGCAGTCCAGGAGAAAACTCCACGCTTTGCCAATCCTGATGGGTTTCAAGGAAAAAAAATGTCACTTCTAGTTCCAATTACCCTCCTGGGAAATTTCACTTGAAAAATTCATTAGATGCAATTATCACCTTCATAAATTTTACTGTCCCCTTCATAGTCTTGAGTCAGTGGAAAGCGTGCAAAAATGACTTGATAAAGCAAGTGACAAATTCTATGCTTGGCTTGAAATTATCTCAGAGATACCATGCCAGGGAGCCACCAGACATAAACTGGAAGGGCAGGCACCTCTATAGTGAATGCACACTGCACAACCTGGGATTGATTCATAAGAAGACCAGCCATGTCAGGTATGTATGTGCAATGAGCTACCCAAAATTCAGTGGCTTAAAAAAACATACTTTCAATTATTCTCTTGAGTCTTTACACTGGCTGAGACTTGATTGCTCTGAGACAGTTGGAAACATTTTGACACTACTTATTCCTTCTCCTCCTCCTGGGACCACGTTATGATTTAACTCTGAAGTATGCCCATACAACTGCCTGTGTATCCAATGTGTGGTCCCCAGGAAGAGGTGCTATTATGGGTACAGGCAGGAGCTTTAGAAGAGGTCACTGGTGGAATCCCTTTGAAGGTACTCCCATAGGGTCTGCCCTTGTATGAGTCAGCAACCCTAGACTGACCTCTGTGAACCTGTGAGATGACCCCTCCTACTCTCGTTACGTTCTTGGGTATTTTAGTCACAGAGAGGCAAGTAACTAACAGGGCAGCTAGACCCTGAGGATTGTCAATGGCAAACATTCAATAGGAAGCCTAACACACCACTCATTAAGCCTCTGCTTAATTCACCTCTGCCAACAAGCAACCCAGTGGCCCACACTAAGCCACTTGAGTGAGCCCGAGCCAAGGAAACTCATTCTCCCTTCTCAGGAGTCAGAACTGTGTAGCCAGATACTGAAGGTCCTTCCTGTGTCTGTTGTCAGCTGGAGAAGATAACTTTTCTAGGATTCTAGACTCCTTTCTTCCTTAAAAACATTCTTATTCCATGCACAGAGGCACAGAACTGGATACAAGCAGGACCTATCAGACTTGCTAAGGTTCATTTGCTACATATGAGAGGAGAAAGGAGAGCCAGACCCAGCACCAACTGCCTGCTTCTAGAAGCCTTATCCAGAAGTACCCCGGGGGAAGGCCATGGACTTCCTAGTGCTCAGCAGCTGGGAAGGGTGGCCAGCTCCTCAGATAACAGTCCTTCAGGTCCTGAGTGGGACACTGGATATGGAAACACCCCAGTCATCAGCAAGAGAAGGTGCCACTGACTGAGGTGCTTCAAAAGGCAAAAGCAACACTTAAGGCTGCCAGAGCAAACCCCTCTGCAGAGGCCCAGCCAGGGCCTCACCCTTCCAATGGGCCATCACTGTCTATCAGTTTGACAAATCAAGAGAAAGTGATTGGAGCAACTTCTCCTCCATGCTACACTCTGGAGAAGGGAGAAAATCTGGATGGAAGGTAACTGGACCAGTTGGTCTAACACCCTGCAACACGTTGTAATTGAAATGCAGTTAAAATGACTTGCATTTTTTAGTTCTTCTGTAACAAGACATCCAACTTTGCCAGACACCATCACTATAATCATTGCACAGCTTCCTTAAGATTCAGTGTCACCCTGTCACCCTTTGCCAGTGGCTTTTGTCCATGTAGCTGTACTCTGAATGCTGTTGCCTCTGCTGTCACATTCACATTCCACATCTGAATAAGGTAACAAGCCTTTTCTGTACAAGCATTGATTTGTATAACAAAGCTTTCTTGGATAACTTCACCCGGTGTATTCCTGAGCCAATGACCTTCAACATGGCTGCAACACTTCAAAGCAAAACTGTAGCTCTCCAGCTGATTTCAGAGGGAGTAGGGGATATGAGTGTCATTTAATCACAAAATAGACTGAGACAGAAGCAGATCATGGTAAGACTTGCTAGCTTCTGTCTAGTCCTCTGATCTCAATAAGTATCTATTTTGAGAAATGGAAGGCACTCCAGTTTTCCCATCAGGGAACATCATTAAATAGATCTCCAGTGCTCTCTTTATATCCTTGCACATGGCAGGGTGGACATGCTTGGTCATCCAGCCTGTTCCTGGCCTTTTCCTTGTCCTGCTTAGTGGCAGAGGTCTACCATGGTACAAAATTGTTGGACGGTAAACCACGCCAGAGACTCAGTGGGTACATACCTGAGACTTAGGCAACTCCCTGCTCCCTGCCATACTCCCCACATAAGGAAACGTGACCTGGGGTCAAGTACGCCCAGAACAAAATTCTCTATGCTAATGATGTACCTAGAGGCCCTGAGGTCTTAGCCAATAAGCTTTCATTCCCAGACATTCCTCCCTGCAAAAGGTATTTAATCTACAGTCCACACTGAGAAGTTGGTATGGTAAGGTATACACTCATTTTCCATGATGAACAGCCAATAAATGATATAGATAAGCATGGACTGTCTCTTTCATCTACCACTGCCATGGCTACCATGGAAAAGGCCTTTGCCTACAGAGTCACAGCTAAAGCTCCCTTAGAAGGCTCTCTGCACTCCACCAAGCTAAGGGCAACCACCTCTGAGCTAAGCTGGTGCTCCCCCTTTGCCCTGCCCCAGGCTAAATGCTATCCTCAGCCTGCAAGTCCCCTGACTCCAGCCCTTCAGTGACTCTCAGTGGCGCCTGTTTGTCCAAGAGTCAGAGAACATCCTCAGCCCTAGCCTTGTCCCAGGCCTGGAGACCCCTGAAGCAGCTTCTCAAACTGTGCTTTCCTACCCCTAGAGCTCTACCTGTGCACTCTTCTGAAGCCCAGGACCCACCTGGTGGCAGTGCTGGGGGTGAACAAGTACCAATACAAAATCTGGTGACATTTTCTATGTTAGACAAGGCATAAGCATGAGACCAATATTGATCAAGGAAAAACAAAGAAAAGTATGGCCTGTGATATTACTGTCTGAGAAAGATTTCGCATCAGAGTCAATCAGAAGGGTTTGTGACATCGCTCAGTTCACAGTACTCATCTCTTCTCCAGCTGCTTCAGCCTCTAGACTCAGCTGCATGAGTTGCAACAACTGTTTTGAATCAATGAGGTAACAAAATCACGACACTTAAAGTGATGAAGTGCAAGGATAATTGTAGTCATTGATAAGATCAATCATAGGCTCACCTTCTCCCGGCTTTATCATAGCAAACAATAAAAATCCTACTTATATATGCTGGTTTTTTAGAGTTTATTTATTTATTTACTTACTTACTTATTTTGTTTACTAGCCCAGCAATCCTAAGCACTGAAATGGCCTGAAAGAAATAATCCTAAATCAGAAACTATCCATTTTTTGCCCATTATTAGTATGCGTTTGTATACACACATGCACATGCATGTACATATGTGTGTGTGTGTGTGTGTGTGTGTGCGTGTGTGTGTGTGTGTGTGTGTGTACGTGTGCATAGCAATTGTTTTGCAACAGGCAGGAGAAGCAGTTTGGCTGTTCATCTTCATGAGACCTGGACAGTAGAATCTAAGCCAAAATGGGCCACTGTTGTCTGATGGTGACCAAGTCCTGTCAATGCCCCCAGCTCTCTGTATTCTCGCTGCCTCTGTCAGCACAAGGCAGAGGGAACACAGCATGGGCCCAGGAAGCGGAGACAGAAGGACTAGTTTTAAAAACCCTGCAGAGTGGTCATTCATCTCATTACTTCATACAAATGCATACAGAACGAGGATACTTAGGCTGTGCTTGTTTCCATAGATACCCAACTCCTCCCACCAACCTGCACCCTGCTTGAAAGCCACATGGACAAAATAGTTAACTCACTAGTGTTTACAGCTGCTTGTTGGAATATTGTTATATTGGGATGGGGTGGGGATGAGGACAAATCAGAAACTCAATTCATAAAGGTCTGAAAATGATCACTCCTCCCTCATGCCTTCCTCCTTCTATTTAAATAAAGGATTAAGATGGTTATTTTAGTGACAACCCATGGGTATGCGGCATGTATACCATGTTTCTACACCTGACCTAATGCTTTATGAAGTTACCTGAAACATTGATATCTGGAACACTACAGGGTTTCTGCTCTTCCTCCGTCAGTATGGAATGTCTACACAACTACCTAGAATTCTATCAGGAAACCACTGTTTCTCCCAACACTGTCAGCTTTCCATGGCTGTGACAAGCCTCTGAGATAAACAACTCAAAGAAATGAAGTCCATTTTTAATCTTGTGGTTGCAGACATTTCTGCCATGGTCCCTTGGATCCAGTGGACCCTTGGCTCTGCAGTTTCTGTACCATGATATTGTTGTGATAATCAAACAGAGAGATGGGAAATAACTAGGGTACTGTTTTGCATTCCAGCATCCCAGCCCCCAGGGATTGCCTTCCATCTCTAGGTCTCGGTTCTGCTCTTTACATGTGCTCCTAGTGGGTGACCCAGCATCCACCAGTGAGCCTGTGAAGACATTTAAAACTGTGACCCTCCCCTTGCTTCTTAACGTGCGCAATCATTTTTATCATCACAGACACAGGGGTATTTATTAAGTGCACTAGATTCCTTTTCTTTAGGTTGTCTAGCGTTGACTGCTGGGAGCCCTCATAGAGGGTTTCATCCTTCTGCTTCTGATCAGTGGTTTCGTGTTGTCTGGCACTGCAAAACAACCCAGGCTCACCTTGCATATTTTCTTCCCCAGTTCTCTAAGTCATTTCTTCAGGTTTTCCTGGTTCTTTTCTTTGAAAATAACACTAGGAACTAGGACTATGGGAGTTAGTTGATATTGGGGTTTTAGGCTCTCAGTGATGACAACAAGATTATGTAAGCTTATAGTAACCTGTGTATGTACGTATATATGCCTGCAAATAGTTCCTATGTGAGCATCTGAATACCAAGCCAAGCAGGATTTGCTGTGATGGCTCTCAGCTCTGATTTCTTGCCACACTAGTCACAGCTTCCCCACTGTTATCCATAAACTCACACTGCACCTTTGGGAATACTGGACCTTGATGCCTGCTATATGTTTAGTTGGCACTTCAATTTCTGTGTGGACTGGGAAGAATGATGACATCTATTTTATTTAGGGCTTCCATTACTGTGAAGAGATATCATGACCAAAGCAACTCTTATACAGGACATTTAATTGGAGCTGACTTCCAGATTCAGAGGTTCAGTCCATTATCATCAAGGCAGGAAGCATGGCAGTGTCCAGGCAGGCATGGCACAAGAGGAGCTGAGAGTTGTACATCTGCACCCAAATAGCACCACTTCCTGGGCCAAGCATATTTAAGTCACTACAGCATCATAACCAGTAGCCTGCCCCGCTGTGTGAAACAACTGAACAGAAATTATATATACAGAGCTGATGGAGGATAGCTCAGTGATAGAGCACTTATTTAACATATACAAGGCCCTGGGACAGGAGGAGTGAGTCGTGTTCTCCATTAGAGTAGCTCTAGTGTGTGATGCCTTTGGCCTTCAATTTTGCATAATCCATAATTTCCTGAGCCTCTCAGATCAAAGGCCCCCATTTCTGAATCCCTTCATTGAGATTGTTTTTCATATGTAACATAGATATTCTTTCACTGTTTATATCCCTCCCTCAGATCCCAAAATTTATTTGTATTTATATTGAATACACTTAATTACAATGTACAAATACTTAACTAAAGAGGGCAGAAAGAAGCCTGAGCTTTCATGGTTCTGATCCAGTTACTTCTTTACACCTCTGGCACAGAAGGGCGGAGTTCTTATATCCACATCCAGTTCCTGATGACCTCATGCCTTGCCAAGTTTGAGCTTTTCTTCTGAACTTTTAAATATGTTAATAGGCTATCCAAACAGGGTGTTCTCTATCTACCTCCACTGAACCTGCATTTCCCATGCCACCTTGTGGAAGAAACAGTGAAGTGAAGATAGATCTCCTTGAATCAGCAACATTCAGACATTCTTCCCCCAGGACTTTCTTAGTGCATTTCTCTCTGGGCCTGCAACCCTTTCTTTCTGTTTCTACAACATTTGTCACACAAGTATTACACCACAAGTTCTTGAGTCTGGACCATGTCATTAATCTCAAATCCTTCAACAATGTCTATGGCAATTAAGGTCCATCAAATTACTATTTGTTAAGTAACAGGTAGAGAATAAATGAAGAATATCAGGAGTTACATGTAGTATGTGTACACTACACAATATTATTCAACTATAAAGAAAAATTAAATCACCAATTTTACAGGTAAATGGATAGAACTAGAAAAGGTCCTATTGAGTGGGATAACTCAGACCTAGTTCCAAATCTTCAGATGTGAGCACATAGCCTGGGGTCACTACATAAATGGGGTAAGCGAAAAGAGGCTGTTGTAGGGAGCTGGGGAACAAAAAAGGGGGAATGGAAGGAAAATGAGAATAAGGTGGAAATCTATTAAAAGAGAGAGATATAAATTCAGAAGGAGAAGGAAAGAAGGTAAAATAACAATAAGCATGTCTGAAAGTCATAAGGAATCATAGTTAAACTATCTATTTTATAGTAAACAATAATACATGTAAGTCTGTGTATAAATATACATTTATAGTTCAAATAAAATTTTCTCATCAGTCTGACAAGGCCTCCTCTGAAAGTCAAAGACCACCTAATAAAAAGTCCAACATCAGACCTGAGAAGTCTTCTTTTGACTTGATCAGAGCTGTCTAAGAGACTACCTAAACATTGTAGACTATTGGTACTGCCCTTGGTTGTAGAAGGTAAATTTCTATTGTGCAAGACATCATGCACTTCAGACACACAGCCCAAAGGCCCCTAAGCTGGAACTGACCTGAATGCCTGCCCACTGAAGACGAACTTTGTTATAATAAGGTGTCTTGCAAACTTCTAAAGGAGGGAAGCAACCAACGGTCATCCCCAGCTGTGATGCCTATGAACCACAATGACCAGCATGGCATGATAACCTTAAGGGTGTAGTAATGGCATGGATATCTGGGTAGTAAACAACATCACTGTAATTGAATTAAGACTTGCTTAACAAGAGGAGAATCACATCTGGTAATGGAAACCTAGTCGCCTACATGGGGATCACGAAATCACAGACATTGGAGGAGAACCTACAACCACCAATTTACTAAACCAGCATAACCCCAAGTATATTCTAAATATTTATTCTTAAACCCACAGATAAGTGCATTTCTCATCTCTCATTAAGGAAACTTCTTTTTGCGATAAATGAGAACCATTACAGAAAACCACAAACAATCAAGATGGAGAATTGGGAGCCTAATCTCAATGGATTCACATAACTATTATTCAGGAAGCATTGTAGAACAGTGGTCTAAAGATTCTAAAGCCAGAAGTTCAGGGAGCTTGTTGTGATACTGTGGATCAAAGCTATACCCATAAAGTCACCCTGACATGGCAGACTAGACTTGAGCTGTACAAGGATATCAATAGACATGCCAAAGTGGGCAGGGGGAAGACCAGAAGTCCTTCATCTTACACCAAGGACTACAGGTAACTAAGGGATGCTGAGAGCAGGAAGAATAGTCATCCCCTAGAAGGAGCATTCTGAGTGGTTATCTAGAACCAAATGGTCAACCCTGGAAACAAACATACAAGTAACTCTATACATACTAAGTTATATTTAGGAATATATTTATTCCTAAATAGGGATATATATATATGTACACATTTGCATATAATAGTAATTAATAAAATAAGAGAACTTGAATTTGAGGGAACAAAGAGGGCTATATGAAGAGATTTAGAGGAAGAATGGGGAAGGGAGAAGTGATGTCATTATATTATAATCTCAAAAATTAAAAAAGTAAAAAAAAAAACACAAGTAAAAACCTTGGAAACATGAATAAGATTGGAGAAATATAAAGCTATCAGCAAAAGAAGGACAATTCAAAAATGATAAAAAAGTAAAATAGGGTTGGAGTTACCTAAGCTGCTAACCTGGAGAAGACAGGGAGCCAGGCTAAGGAGGATTCCCCAACTTTTCATCAGCATAAAATAGCAGACAATACTGATGCTCATTCTCTCAAGGACTTAACAATATTGCTGAAGCACCTTCCAGATCTTTAGGGAAGAAGCGAATCACAGACTCCCAAGTGCTGAGGTTGGAAATATTCTAGGAGAACCTCACCCTCCTTCCTTCATCCAGTTCTCTGCTGCTGCATTACAACTAGAAATCAGGGTACAATGAGGGCACCAAGTACAGGTATATGGTACAGAGATGCACAGCAAAATTTGCAGCTGCATGAGACTGATTCAGACTCACATCTGAGGTACATCTTTTGGCCAAAAGAAACATAGTTTCTCTTAGAGTTCACATTCAATAAACTCAAGGATGTTTTCAAAACAGTACATGAGCCCTTCAGAGGAGTACAAGATGGAGGGGGAGTGGCATCAGTGTTGACAGAATACAAAGAAACCAGGGAAACACATAAATCTAGTGCTGTTACTAATATTGGGTAATCGAACAAAAAAGAACTGGACTAAACATGTAAAACGCCAACAATTGAAGTAACATTGGAAAAAGAAATTATACAGAATGATCAAAGATGTCATGACAATCGAGGAGCCATAACTAAATCTGGTAGTGTGTGACTTCACTCCTGTGATGTTAATTTTGAGTGCCAACACACTTCTGGATGTATCTGTGAGGGAATACCCAGAGAGGTTGCCTGAGGTGGAAGACCCAACCAGTGTATGTATGTGTGGGACCACTGCATGAGGTAGAATGTTTCTCTGGTTAATAATGAGAAGGCAAAGCCGGGCGGTGGTGGCTCACACCTTTAATCCCAGCACTTGGGAGGCAGAGGCAGGCTGATTTCTGAGTTTGAGGCTAGCCTGGTCTACAGAGTGAGTTCCAGGACAGCCAAGACTACACAGAGAAACCCTGTCTCGGAAAAAAAAAAAAGAGAGAGAGAGAAGGCAAGCAGAGTGCCAGCATTCATTCACACTTCTCTGCACTTCCTAACTCCAGATACAATGTGACCAGTCACCTCACAAGTCATTTCATTTGCCCCACTGTGATAAACTGTATCCCCTCAACCTGTGACACAAATTAACCTCTTCCACCCTTCCTTAAGTCATATATTTTGTCATCCCACCGAGAAAAAAAATAACTAAACAAAATATTGATAACGAGGAGTAGAGCTATTTTTGTAGTAAGCCTGACAATGTGGCTGATAGGCCTTAGGAACTGGCTTATTAAAATGAAAATAATTAGGAGCTGTGGCCTGGAGATGGCCTAGAACTCTGTAAGAAGACTTCAATGGACTATTTCAGTAGCAGCTTGGAAAACCACAATGCTAAGCAAACAAACAATGGAGACTCATGAGACAATCTCCATTTGTCCTAAGGTTTCAGGAAGAAACAAATATTCTATTAGGAATTGAGCTACAGGATATTCCTGTCACAATGTAGCAAAACTGTGACTACATTAGACTTTCAGTGAGGCTGCATTCAAAGACTATAGACTAATAGGGGGGGGGGAGATCTGGACTTGGCAGCAGGAGGCTTAGTTTACTGCTCACAGCTCTTACTCAGGTCTAAGATGAGAACAAACAAATGGGGAAAAAATGAAGTTTGACAGAAAGGAATGTGAGCCAGTTTAAAATTCCAGATGAGGTGAAGAAGATAGAGCATTCATTAGAAGCATAGAGAGAAAGTTCATGCTTTAGTCTGGGTCAGGAGGAAAGGCTTCGACAGCAAGACCACAGAATCAAGGGTTCTGCATTGTGAAAATGTAAATGTATTTGAAAGGAGAAATATGAAGGGGTTCTTGCTACAAAATACCTCCCCAGGGAAGCATTTTCTCAGATTCAGCCTTGAAGGCACACAGAGGCCGTTGTAACTGTGGTCTAAGGAAGACATTTAGAACCTGCAGCAGAACTTATCTGCATTGTCCGCATGGTAATGGTTGTGCAGGATGAAAAATGCAAGAAGCATTGGGGTTATAGAGATCTATAGGAAGGACTCAGAAAAGGTTGTTGGAGTAACAACCGTCAGATCTTTGCAAGGTGGCCCTGAGAGGCCATTGCAGGAAGCTGAGAAGATGAAATCTAGGTTACAAAACAGCCTAGGCTGGCAGAGATGACAGATGGTGCAACACTGGTAACACCACAGATCATATTCTTGTTTCTGTCCATCCATCATCCCTGTAGTCTTTTCTGTTGGAGCGCCCTGCTATTAAGGTCACAGTCTACCATGTCTGCATAGCTCTCCAACCTATGTACAAAGTGAAGGACTCCCTTTCTCAGCAAGGCTTCCCTTTCTCTACCTGACATTGGTTGGAGAGTGTCTTTGAGCATAGATACCTGACCTTGTTTGAAGTAGGACCCTAAGCAGAGCTTTTTCCAAATGCTGCATGACTCAGTACATAAGTCTTAATCTAGCTGCCTGCCCATATGATAATTAGGTGCTGTGTTATAAAAAAATCAACCCATCCATATGATAACTCGGTACTATGTTATGGTACTAATCATAATCAATTTGTACTCTGTCCATTCACATCTTTACACCCCTACCCCCAAAAGCCCTTACATATCCTATTCCTAAACAACAACAACAACAACAAAAAATAGAGCCATCTCACTGAAGCTTTCTCCAGAAGTCCTTCTGTCAAACTTATGTCCATCTGAACCCTGCCCCCTGCTTCTGCTCCCTCCATTCTCATGGGCCTGTGGCCACCACCACCCTAAGCAGAGAAGGGATACCCACACTTATTAACAAACCTGTTTTTCTTTACTCTGGTCTAAATTGAATTCACCTACTTCCTGTTCATCTCTACTCTGGTTCTGTAGTGGCCAGTCCACTATATTTCCTTTGCCTTATGATTCCTTATCAGATGGTAATGGTAACATTTGTTCAGTAAGATTGTTTGGAAGGCTAAAAATATATTAAATATTGATGACACCGATCCTGAAATAATAGGAGAAGGAGGAAGAGGAGAAAGAAGAAGAGAAAGAGAAGGAGGAAGAGGAGGAGGAGGAAGAGGAGGAGGAGGAGGAGGAGGAAGAAGAGGAGGAGGAGGAGGAGGAGGAGGAAGAAGAAGAAGAAGAAGAAGAAGAAGAAGAAGAAGAAGAAGAAGAAGAAGAAATTGTCATTAATACTGTCCTCATTGCAATGTCATATCAGCAATGACTCAATTTTATCAAGCCTTCATTACATAAACACTGCACTAAGTGGACTGTATGCATTTTTAATTTTTATTACAGTTACTTATTTTGTGTACGTGAAAGAGAGAGACTGTGTGTGAGAGAGAGACAAACACACAGAGAGAAAAAGAGACAGAGAGGGGGGTGGTTACGTGGTCATGGCATATCACAGAGGTCAGAGGACAACTTGAAGAAATTGGTTCTCTTTCCATCACGTGAGTGAAAGGGTCTAGACCCAGGTCACCAGGATTGGCAGCATGTGCCTTTAACTGCTGAGCCAACTTACGAGCATATGGTTTTCTTGCTAATTTTATTAATCATCCATTTATACCAGAAGATTATGGATGATCCATCTTCATCATATGTACAGATATGAATAAAATTGCCTTTCCCATGACAAATTCATCTGCAGCCTCCTGAATGAAGAAGAATAGAAATTACTCTGTGGAAGGTCTATGTTTTTGCTTGGTAATCCAGGAGGGGGCATAACACGGTGGTTAAAGCAAAATCCTGCAGAGTTTGCACCATTGCCCAACCTTCTGAGAGACAGCTCTCCGCCTTCCAGTTCTGCTGCCCTGCACCAGGCCAGAGAGCTGGTTATATAAATGGCTTCCTCTCTGACTCATGCATCTCTCCAGACTGAGGCTGCATTTCTCAGTGACTGGTAACTATTTTAATGAAGAGGAGAGAAAATTGCCATATAGAGGAAAAATCCCTGAATAAACAGCAGGAGCATAATTGCTATGGCCTTCAGGCTCCTGGGGACTCATGCCACTTTCCACAGTGATTGTCATGATTACCTGCTGTTTAATTGTATATTTAGTACTCTGTGGAAATTGCAAACATATTTCAGTTTAACTGTAAGAGTTCGCAGTCTGAAATAGGTAACACACTCACTCTGGCTCTGGATTAAACTCCTGCAGTTGTGTTCATGTTCTTGAGCTTGTCTGTGGGGGATGTTGAGGACAACCACATCTACTGTCACCATCTGGAAAGCCTTATGAGGTCACTTGTGTAGCTCAGGACCACTACTGGTAACAGCCTGCTAAGGGAACAACAAGCATACAAGACTAGTCCTCTGCTGCTGGACTTCTACCATCTTTGCATTGCACTCCAAAAGGATTCCATCATCTCAGGTACAAATGGGGAGACCTCAGTGCCAAAACAAAGGGCCAACTTTTCCAGATTGCTCCAGAATGAGATTCAACCCACGCAAGCCTCATATCCAGAATATAGATGAGTACGGGATACGGGCTTCGTAAACCCTAGGGACAGCAGTAGAATGTGGTGCTTCAGGAATCTGTGGATTTTTCTTCCAAACTCAGAAAGTATTTGTGTTAAGTGACAGGGTCCATGACAGCACGGGCTGGGCAGGTGGCTGAGGAGAGTAAGGAGACATGTGCAAAAGCAGAGAAAGTTCTTACCCACCAATCATCATCAGATTGGAGATCGGAATCCATTAGTTCTCAGCAGGCATCATCAACATTTGCGGATTTAGAATATTCCACTGCAAACACACATTTGCCCACCTTTCTAAATGACACAGTCCAGGTACCTGTTCCATTCATGTTATACAATGTAGCCTCTAACAGAAACATAAGATTCTATATGGCTTAAATCACGGGGGGGGGGGTGGTGGAGAACAGGGGGGAAGGGGGTTATTTCTCCCAAACATCAGAGATTATTTTTCTATCTACTTTACAAATGTGTTTTACTTACTTACATTTTCCCTCTCTGGAACCTGGGGACAGCAAACACTTTGGGAAATCATGCCAGTACTAAGTTGTATACACAACAGAAGGACTTGCCTTGGCTTTGGCTAAATTTGCCTACAATTTAAAGATTTGTTATTCTTGAAGGATCTCATGGCAAATTCTACAAATATCTTTTTCTTGCCGGGTAATGGTGGTGCATGCCTTTAATCTCAGCACATGAGAGGGAGAGGCAGAAAGATCTCTGAGTTTAAGGCCAGCCTTGTCTATAGAGTGAGTTCCAAGATAGTTAGGACTATTCTGAGAAACCCTGACTAATAGGCGAGGGGGGTGTATTTTTTTTCTGAGTTTTAGGAATTCATGTCATATTTAGGACACCAAGGTGGTGTCCTCTGGTTGTGGATATCAAAAAGACATAATTGACCAGGGCCTTGACTCTTCTGATGTCTGTAAAATAAAGCTGATATAATAGATCAGTGTTCCCCAGCCTGGCTAGATTCATCTGTGGTTGATATTTAGTTTCTGCTTTCTATTTTTAAAGATTTATTTTATTAATTTATTTTATGTATATGAGTGCTCTATCTACATGTACACCTGCATGCCAGAAGAGAGCATCAGATCCTATTATAAATGGTTGTGAGCCAGCATGTGGTTGCTGGGAATTGAACTCAGAAACTCTGGAAGAGCAACCAGTGCTCTTAATTGCTGAGGCATCTTTCCAGCCCTTGCTTCTGTCTTCAATATTAGGGATTAAAACCAGGGCCTCATAAACTAGCAAGTACTCCATGACAAAGCCACATCTCCAACCATTTTGTACTGACTGGCTTTGTGTGCCAACTTGACACAGGCTGGAGTTATCACAGAGAAGGGAGCTTCAGTTGGGGAAGTGCCTCCATTTGATACAACTGTGGGGCATTTTCTCAATTAGTGATCAAGGGGTTAGGGCCCCTTTGTGTGTGGTGTCATCCCTGGGCTGGAAGTCTTGGGTCCTATAAGAGAGCAGGCTGAGCAAGCCAGGGAAAGCAAGCCATTAATTAACATCCCTCCATGGCCTCTGCGTCAGCTCCTGCTTCCTGACCTGCTTGAGTTCCAGTCCTGACTTCCTTTGGTGATGAACAATAACATGGAAGTGTAAACTGAATAAACCCTTCCCTCTCCAACTTGCTTCTTGATCATGATGTTTGTGCAGGAATAGAAACCCTGACTAAGACACATTTTTAACTTTTTGTTTTGAAAGGGGTGAGGTTTCACCAAGTTGCCCAGGCTTGCCTTGAACTCAACCAATAACTCTCCCAAGTTGCTTTAAACCTCCTCCTGAGTAGCTGTAATTATAAACCTTCCCAAGAGGGGTCCAGCTTCCCTGGCTATATCAGGAAGACATTTTGTAAAACGTGATGGCCAGGTCATACCTTAACTCAAGAAATTGGGCTCTGTGGGAATAAGGCCACTCTGTTAATGTTCCTTGGGCAATTCTAATGTTATGCCAGACTTAAGATCCAAGAGAAAGGTTAATTTCTGTCACCTGCTATGTACATCCTCTCTAAACTGGATTCCCAAAGGAAATAAACTAATTAAATATGACCCCTAATGAGTTTTGCCTTTGTGTAGGCCCTTTCCAAACTGTGGCTTGCTTTCAGTCAGAAGAAATGATGGTGTCATATTATGCAGAGCAGACTGAAGTCAGAAGTCCCATTGGCTTTGAAGAAGAAAGCCACCCTGCTGCAACAGAACCTTTCCCTATCAGATCTCACATGCTAGTGTCTACCTGCCAGCACAGTGGTATTTGGAGATTGAACTGTCAAGAAGCACAAAGGTCATGAAGATGGGAATTCTGTGACAATCTGTGCCCTAATCTGCTCTCTTTCTGCCTTGGAGGAGTATAGCTAGAAGTCCCTAGACTGCAACCCAGAAGAGAACCCACACAAGAACATATCAGCCTCGGGCCTCCCATTTACCAAACGGGGTAGAGACACTCTTCACCAGCTGTTAAGTTTGGTGATACCAAATTCTTAGCATGGTGATGATCACAGCAGCTTAACAACAGGCAGATACTGTGTAAGTTAGTCTAATCTAAGCTTAAGTTCTGCATCTACTAAGTGTAGCCCTTTGTGCAATTAACTTATTCATTTTGATAAACCTCAGTTTCCTCACATGTGAACTGTAAATAATAATATTCCCCAATCTCCCAGCAGTTTGGTAAGTAGGTTAGTAGGTGGACTGTGTTTAATAAACATGGAATGTATACCTCATCACAACTAAAACCCAGTAGTAGGAATAGCCATTACAAGCTAGGTGGCTTATGGGATAATTTGTTCATTTAAGCACCCACTGGGACCCTTCTTCCTAAGAGATCATTCTACAAACCTGAATGACAAGGGAGGCATACTTGGAAATGTGGAGTTGGGTGAATGAACAAGTATCTGCTGAGGAAGGCAATGTCCTGTCAGAGAGCTAGCAGGCAACACTCTCAACTGGCAAGAGGGCTGGTGCTGGTGGCCCTGTGTAATGGCTGATTGACGGCACAAAGCAAATCCTGTGTTTCTTCCTCCTCATCTTCACCTAGTAAAGTCTAACCTAACCTAATATAGTTTAATCTAAGCTAATACAGTCTTCTAGAGTTTTTGATTACTAAAGCTACTGTCTTTCAAGCTCTGTTTTATGCTTTTTTCAGACACCAAGTATAGTTTTCAGAGTCAAAAACTAGAAAGCTGCTTGACAGCCTTAGAGATGTTACAAGAAATAATTGCATTTACAAAGCAGAATCCAGGGATTGTGGCCCAAAACACCTACTACTCAAGTGTCCCTGTAAAAACAAGTTCTGAGGCTCCCTGATGACAGATCATCACATAGAATGTGAGGACAAGAAGTCTAAAGCTGGGTCCCAGGAGGGACTCCTATTGGCTGAGAAGAGCTTTTCAGAAAGTTGCCTGGCAATGCCTAGAACTCACATTTAAGGAGTATGAAGAAAAGAAAGAAGTAATGAAACTGAAGGATCCCATCCCTTCTACAAAAATAAACTCTTTAAGGGGCAGAAACAAAGGGTCTGGAAAGATAGCTTACTGACTACTCTTCCAAAGGTCATGAGTTCAGTTCCTAGCACCAACTATCTGCAATGGAATCTGATGCGCTCTTCTGGTATCTAAAGAGAGCTACAGTGTACTCATATACATAAAATAAATGAATAAAAATTCAAAAATATTTACAAAGCAGAAACACGAAAAGTTTGAAGGGATAAGTGAAAATATACTAACTTATACTGAAAGACAGACGTCTAGCTATAATAAATGCATTACAAGAAATTTTAGTTAAGGAAAAGACAATGAGATTTAAATAAACTCATCTGAGAATTGTAAAATTATCAACTTCCAATTAGTGGTCTCGATTATTTAGTGCACACAGGTCACATGGGTGCCTTATGACAAGGGCTGTTCCATGATGCCACCAGAAAACAAGTTCAGCATTGGTTCCACTGCTGAGTTCTGCCTCCTGGAAGGTACAAGAGTCAGTCCCAGAGAGGAACACCTGCCTTCATGGTGCCTTATATAAAACATAATTCCTTTTAGAATGTCAGTGTTCACCTGAGGAGCAATCTGAATTAAATTCACTTTTGCAAAGTAGCCATAACAACCATTTCAAGCTGTAGGATTAAAATCTAAAGCAAATGTTCCAGGTGAGCAATGTTCAAATATGCAATTGGCCCTTGCTCACACAGCATGGAAGGTGATTGCCAAACACCAGAGAGCTCTTGTTCATTCTGTAGACACAAAGCTGAAAACAGCCACCATGAAGTTAAAGAGGGAGACAGAGCAAGGGAAGGATAGAAAGAAGAAAGGTGTTCAGCATTTTCTCTTAAGATAGCCTCTTGGGTCCCTACTGCCACTGCATATTGGAAGCAAAATAAGTGCTAGGCTACCACACACTTCACATCCAATGAGAAAGTCCTCCTCAAACTGGAACCAAAGGCTCAGACACCAAGAGGTGATGGAGCAGCCCAGTGCAGCAGGTTATCAGCAGGTGCCTCTGGTGTCAATGATATTCTTAAGACCACATCAAGGTCTTCTTCTTCAGAATTTTTCTATGTCTAACACTTTTCCAAGCTTTAGAAAATGATATACAGACCTTAATACTATTTCATGTGTGGACTAAAGCTGAGTCCTGGGAAAGGTTTCCCGTGGTCTGAGAGCATGGACTCTTGATGTTTGTGACATATTCAAACTCTACACATTCTAACACCTCACCTCAAATTGGAAGTTGATGACATCATGGGTCTTATGTCCATGCATCACTTTGTTTTAATCTCATGCCAAACTTCTGGTAATGAATGTACTGCATTCTGACTTTTGTCCTTCAATATAATTGTTTATTTTAACCTTAAAAAAAAAAAAACAGTTTTCTGAGGAGAAAAGACAATTGGAAGTAGAGAATTAAGTGAAAGCTCAGTGTTCTTGTTGCAACAGCATAACAATTTTCATCTTAAAAGACAACATTTTTTCTTTCCTTCCTAGATTGAAGACAGTTAGACTATAGAAGTTGCAGTATGTTGGGTTTCTACCAAGGCAAAATGTATGTTCCCCAAGGCACATGACATACACTTTTGGTTTTGGGTCAAGTCAATAAGACTCTTCCATAAAAGACCTCCATCATTTATAAAATGAGTAGCCAATGAGATGTGGCTTTCTGATTACATACTAGTATATGCACATTAAAAGATTTTTTAAATGTTATGAATAATCAAGTTATAGGTAAAAATCAAAATGGTACATAAAAGTGTAAAAACTATTTAGTCTCTTTTGTAATGATAGTGGAAATTAAAATATTGAGATTGAATCTCTCTTGTAAAAATAAAAATACTAGCAATGATAGTGTGACAGAGAGTGTCTACCACATCCTCCACTACCAAAATGGCCCAGTCTTTCCCTGAAGAGGCTGCAGCAATATTTATCAAGCCCTCTAAACATACAAAAGCCTGTGTGGTATAGAATGCCATGACTATGAATCAGGCTCAGGAATACTTATCACAATGACTCTGTATGTGTGTGTTTGTGTGTGTGTGTGTGTGTGTGTGTGTGTGTGTGTGTGTGTGTGTGAGAGAGAGAGAGAGAGAGAGAGAGAGAGAGAGAGAGACAGAGAGAGAGAGACAGAGAGAAAGAGAGAGAGAGAGAGAGAGAGAGAGAGAGAGAGAGAGAGAGAGAGAGAGAAAGAAAGAAGTGGGGAGGGAGAGGACAAGGTACCCCATGAGCTCCAAAGAGGACATCAAATCTCCTGGATCTGAGGTTACATGTAATTGTCAGAGACCACATGTGGCTACTGGGAACTGAACTAAGATCCTCTTCAAGAGCCCCAGTGTAGGGGAATGCCAGGGTGGGGAGGCAGGAGTGGGTGAGGTTGTAGGGAAGAACCCTCACTGAAGCAGGGGGATGGGTGATAGGATGGGGGTTTCCAAAGGGGAAGCATGAAATGGGCATAACATTTGAAATGTAAATAAACAAAATATCAGATAAAAAAAAGAATGTACGTGTAAAAAAAATCATGAAAACTGACTTTGCCTCCTCCAGCAACCCTCAGTTGCTCACAATAGGCCCATCAGTGTAATAGTAGCACTATTATCCTAGACGCAACCAACAGCTCTATGATTAGACTTAAGACCTGACAAGTAGCAGGGAACTGATGCCTAGTGTGGTAAATCTAACCAAGAATTTGTGCTTGGAGAAGTTATGGATCCACATCACCTAGTATTACTACTTTGTTAAATTGATAGTATCTATCTGCTTTCTGAATACTTCTTTTTACAACCATAGACAACTACTTGTGTGAGTCCTGAATTTGTCCTCTTGGCCTTACTGTGTAGAGTAGAGTAAGAGGTCGCTGAAGGTTGGCTACGAGCAAACATTTAACTGTGTGGAACTTGGCCCCTTAGCAGACACTGCAATTAACAGAATTGAATTGCTGAAGTTAGTGTGAGGGGAAGATGTACTCTGGTAGATCAAAAGGCAATTCCTCTGTATGACATTGTTTTGGGGATCTGCTGCTGCATGGAAAATCGCCTAAAAGTTCAAGGGTTTTAAGAAAATAGTGATATTTTGGTCAGCATTCCATGGGAAGGCAAGCTCTGATGTGCAGCTGTGTCCCAAGGGCTAGAGTTGAGGTTACCTGTGCAGTGACATTCTGAACACTCAGATAGCTTCTCAAATCTTCAGGCAGTAGTGTCACCTTAACTGCTTTATGTGTGGGAACTGGCTTTGTGGAGGATGTATGATAAGAATCCTGTTCTAAAATTCTCTGAGATGTACTTGGCTCTCATAGTGTAAGACACTCAGGGAGGAAATGACCATGAGCAAAGTGGCAGACGAACGGGAAACCTTTGAAGGTGTGTGGATACAGAGCCATGTGAAGAAGCAGTAGATGATCTGGAAGCAGCAGGAACAGAGTAGAGAGCATAGCTATAACAGTTATTCTTTTCTTTGCCATGACAAAATGCTTGGTGGAAGCAACTTAATAAAAAAAGGACTTACTTTGGCTCTCATTTGAAGGTCCCATAAATGGGACGCATGATAGAGCTGGCACATGATGCTGGGACACTCAGGTCTCCAGGCATCAGGAAGCAAAGAGTGTTGAATGCTAACACTCTCTGACTTTCTCTTTCCCTCTTTTATTTAGTTTGGTCCCTCAGGTCATAGGATGGTGACAGTCATATTCTGGCTACATCCTTCTTCAGCTAACCCTCATACACATGCCTATCAATGTGTCTCCTAGTGGGTTTCTAAATCCAGTCATGCTTATAATAAAGATAAACTTTTTCAATGACCTGGATCCTTTCTTGGGGTTTCCTGGAAAAGAATTGAGGCAGAAGGCACATAGAGTAAACATAGGGTTAGAGAATTTAGATAATGATAAGGTTTAGGGCTGGTACATGGCACTTACAGTGCAGGAAAGCATTGGCTTGGCGTTAGGGGTGTTATAAAGGAGAACACTAGGGTATGGGCATTGGACCAGTTGGTTTGCATATAAAAGTCACACTTATGGGAAACACTTGATCTCAGGAGGAATCAGCCAGTCCTTGGGAATCAGTGTTCCCAGGAATCAGGCCCACAATGCTAGAGCATCAGGAATGAAAGGCTAGAGAACTTGGCAAGCACAGGCCCATATACAAGCCCATGCCAAGTCTCTGCTTCTACAACGCCTGACAAAACACTAACATGGCGAAGAGGCATGGCACAGTCAGAGATTCCATGGAGGGTCAAAAATGTGATAGCCATAGCACATTTCCAAATAAATAAACATCTGGTTAGGTCAACAACAAAAACTTCTGAAGCCTAGAGTCATTTATTCACTCTTGCAGTCTTTGTATTGTTTTTATTTTCTTATTTCAACAATGAATATAAATCATAGTAAGATAATATTTAAGATTCATCAATAAAATAAATAGTAATGAATTAATTTATGCTCCCTATGAACTCATGGTGAGGATTCTTACACATGTGAGTTGGTAGAGAAAGGAGACAGGAAAAGCTGCCCAGGCAGGGAATGACTATAAGACTGAGCCCACTGAAGCTTGCACAGTCTCAAGACCCTGGATGATGGGTGAATATGGACTTGACTAATATTAGGGAAAGTGTTGGTTCTGTACTGTCAGTGTGGTCAGTGACAAGCCTGAAGAACAGGAAGAGGCCTTGGCCATTGATTAAAAATTCTGGGATGGAGGCCTGTCTTGAGGAAGAAACAGCCTTTGATCCATTATTGTCTAGTCTGCTGTTGTGATTAAATGTCACATACAGAAATTCAGATATAACTAGAGTATCCCCATTACAGTACTGAGGCTGGGACATCCAGGGCCAAAGTTCTAGTTAGCTTAGAATCTGATGAAGGCTTGTTGCTCAGGGTGACATCTTTGGTGTCCTCCAATGGCAAGAGAGGAAAATAGATCCTTTCAGTATTAATTCAATAACCCTACATTCTCAAGCAGTGCTCTCAGGGCCCAGTCACCTCTGTAAGCATCATTTCTCCCTCACCTGTCTAAGGCTTTGCACATGCCAGGCAAATGCTCCACTACTGAGCTATATGCCCAGTCCTTTTACCTTTATTTTGAGTCAGGGTCTCTCACTAAGTGGCTCAGGCTGGCCTTGAACTTGAAGCACTATCTCCCTGCTTCAGCCTTCCAGGCAGTTAGGATGGCGGTCCTGTTTACTGGGCTTGGTGGACCCTATTTCTTAATATTACCACACTAGATATTAGTCTTATATTTGAATTTTTAAAAGGATACACATTCAAGGCAGAGCAATTGGTGTCAGACAGCACCTAGCACTTCTATGAAAGTGGACAGTACCCTCCCTCTATCAGCCAGTAGCAGCTACCATGGTGACTGCAGCTTGCTTCTAAAGGGCTGCTAGGTAATATCTCTCAAGCATGCCTCGAATATCAACTATAATCTCATAATATACCTTCTATACAGAAAGTAAATGTAACAAGAATGCTGGATAAGCAAGTATTAACTACATAAAACTCAGACCTCCCCAGCTCATTCATGTACATGCCATGATCTTTCAGAATGGAGCTCAGAAGTGGCTGGACCATCACTCTTTCCCTTGTGAATGGCTTTGAAACTCTAATGCTGAGACAAATTCTTCTAAACTTTCCCCCAAATTTTCTTCTGTGCTAAAAATGCATGAGAAATTTTGAAGGGAAGTCTCATTTCTGAAGGTTGTAAGCCTAAATTATAAACTCACATCAATAAGTCAGCCATCGAAAGGTTCTAAAAATAGGGGCGGATAATAAGAGTGCTTTCTCAAGCAAAACCTCAGCCTTCCCTCGGCTGCACTCAGAGAAAGCAGAAATGAATCTTTCTCCTCAAGTGAAGAAACAGATAATGGAACGCTCCCACAGATGGCTTCAATCCTAGGCACCGACAGTGTTTCCATCAATCTCGTTTATTTTTTTCTGAAATCTAATTCTCAGGCCATTACATTCAAATATTGAATCAGGCCATGTCTACCAGATAGTCTCAGAAAAATAAAATAAAATAAAAATGAAATGCCTTTATTAGCAGACATACTAATTTTCTGGTGTTTTCTTTTCTTTTCTTTTTTTTTTTTTTTCATCACCAATGAGATGTCTTCACTGACAAAGGTAAGCTCATGGCTGGCTGGATTTTAAGCAAATGATCTAATAGAAGTGCTTAGAAACATGGAGAAGTTGGGGGTGACTCTGAGGTAAAATAGGATAGAAAAGATTTTCATCCAAAGGCTCCAGAGTCTCCAAATTAAGAAAGAAATTGGAGCAAAAGCTTCTAGAAGCACCATGGTCATAGTGCTGTGTGAGAGCCAGAGCTCAGCCCTCCCAGCTCCTTCCATTATCTTCAACAAGCAAGCAGTATGGCTGTGTCAGGCCATGACTGAAATACAGATGTCTGCAGGAGAGAAGGGAGAGGGAAGTCAGAACTAAGTGTGGCGATGTAGGCCTGTGAGTCTACCTCTCAGGACTGGCACAGGATGAGTGCTGTGAGCTTCAGGCCAGTCTGGCATACCGCAGGAAATTCATTTAAAATAAAAGTGAAAGAAAAAATACAATGAAGAATGTGTGTGAGAGAGAAAGAGAGAGAGGGAGAGAGAGGGGAAAGAAGAGAGGGGGAGAGGGAGAGAGGAAAGGAGAGGGAGAGAGAGGGAGAGAGAGAGGGGGAAGGAGAGAGAGAGAGAGAGAAAGAGAGAGAGAGAAAGAGAGAGAGAGAAAGAGAGAGAGAGAGAGAGAGAGAGAGAGAGAGATCCAGGTCAGAATAAGAATTTGAACAGATTATTTTCTGTTTGAGATGTGTGGAGATTTTAGCTCCCCTCATTTCCCTACATGAGAGTTTCGTGCAGGCATCCACCTGAAAAGCATCTTCATTTCCAAGTCTGACTTCCATGTCTCCCCCGTGCCCTTTCTTCTTCACTCTTCCCTTCTTCCAGCTAATTTTTCCTTACTTCCTCACACAGCTATAAGATGACATGTAGGCCATCCTGGAGTCATGAAAGGCCATCTGCTTCTGATGCTGGAATGGCTGGTGACACTCTGGAAGATCCCTCGGGGCACCAACTCTCCTTTGACAGGCCAGCTGCCCACCTAGGAAGTTGCAGACAGGAAGCACCAGCTGGCCCTTGAAGACTTGGAAACTGGAGCCAACTCGGCAGGAGTCCTTTGAAGTTCTCTTGAAAATGGCTCTTCCAAGCAGGAGTAGGAAAGGGAAGGTGTTCACACTGGAGTTTTCTCCCCTGGGTGTCATCTGATCATCCAGATGACAGGAGTCAGACCAGAAGTTTTTAGCTGACTCTAGTTGCTTCATTTAGAGCTTACTAAGTGGAATTACATAAAGTTGAAGTATGTGCTTTTATTTTATTTTTTATTTTTTTAAGGCTTACAATTTTAATTTTCTTTAGTAGTAACTTACATGGCAAATAACTGCATATATATAAACATACTATTGTGCACAGAAACATAGTTCATATTTTCACTTGAACATACATTATCTATGACCATAGGACAGCAATTTGATTAATCTCTGCTTAAATCTTAAAACTAACATCTCTCCAGGTATTGACCCCATCCCCAGTCACTTTATGACAAGGTCTCATGTATCGTAAGCTGGCCCTGAACTCACTATGCAGCTGAGGATAGCCATGCATTCATCTTCCAGTTTCCATCTCTGGAAAAGGATGTCAGCCAGGCACCATCACACCTTGTATGTGTAGCATTGGGAACTGAATCGAGGACTTTATTTATCCTGGACAAGCGAAGTATGTGCTTTTAAATATAAAAACAACCAGACCTGATTTCATATGGTTCAACCTATTCTGTCCTGTGATATGTGTGAATGGTATAGAAATCTTGGTGAGAATCCCACCTTGGAGAGGTGACTTTCACCATATTGATCACTCCACTCATATTCTTTAAAATCCCTGTGGGTCCATGTCAAGTCCCATTAAATCTGCATTTTTCAGAGTAAAAAGCCCTCAGCAGAGTCATTGGACTATCCAGTACAGACCCACCATCCTCGAAACCTCCCCCATCAGACTTCCCAACACAGACCCACCATTCTCTAAACCTCCCCAAGCTTCCCTCCACTGTACTTCTTAAGCAGAAGTCACACACACAAAATTGCTGGTCAGTGGTGGTCCATGGCTTTAATCCCAATACTTGGGAGGCAGAGGCAGGCAGATTTCTGAGTTCAAGGCCAGACTGGTCTACAGAATGAGTTCCGGGATAGCCAGGGCTACACAGAGAAACCCTGTGTCGAAAAGCCAAAAGAAAAAAATAAATAAATAAAATAAAATAAAGAAAGAAAGAAAGAAAACTAATTGACTGGTATGAGGTTGACCATGAGGTACAATGTGCGCTCTATGGTGTCTGGTCAGTTTGAAAAGTGGAACAACCAACAGCAGGATGAGGACCAAGATGTTAGTTAGCTGAACTCTTACACATTCCTAACACCAGCAGACAGCAGCTGTATGCATTCTGGGACCCTCTGGGGCAGAAGGCACTGCCCTCTGTTTCCCACCTGAACCTTCCCAGCTCCACGATAAGGTTCTTCCACCTCACATCTCAGCACTGTCTGAGTCAATCCCATGCTTCATGACAAGGCTCTTCCTTCAATGACCTAACCCAAACTTAGCCTGTGCCCAGCAAAGCTCTGGCAACCCCCAACAGCCAGTTCCTCTTCTCACTCTGCGTCACTGTAGGCAGAGAGTGGCCCTAAAGGTAGCCGTGTCCTGTGATTATGTCACTACGTTGGTAGGTTTTTATCAACTTGACACAAGGTAGAGTCATGTGGGAAAAAGAAAACTCAATTGAGAACATTTCTCCATCTGACTGGCCTGTGGGGCATTTTCTTGATTAATGATTAATGTGGGCAGTGCCTCCCCTAGGCTGGTGGTCCTGAGTTATAAGAAAGCAGGCTGAGCAGATACTGGGAAGCAAGCCAATAAGCAGCATCCTTCTAGAGTCTCTGCTTCAGTTTCTGCCCTGATTTCCCTCAGTGGTGGTCTGTGACGTGGAAATGTAAGCCAAATAAACTCTCCTTGACAAACTTTTGTTTTGTTTTCAGATGTCTTATGAGAGCAATAGAAAACAAACTAAATGTCACATAGCAAAGGGGACTTTGGTACTTTGATCATTTTGGATCCCTTTGAGTTGCCCCAGTACAATCAAAAGCAACCTTGGAATATCAGAAGGAGGCTGAACAGTTAAAATCAAGGAGATATTATACTGTTGGCCTCAAATCTAGAAGAACAGGTTGGCAGCAAGTAACCTCTAACGGACCCTGGAGTCTGCAAAGGGCAGAGAATAGATTCCCCCTCATGAACTCTGCTGACATCTTGATTGTAGCCAGATGGGAAACTATTCAGTACTTCTTAACCTCTAACTGAAAAATAAATAATATATGTTAAGTCACTCATTTGCTAAATTAGCACACCCACAATAGTGCATAGATGCAGAGGTGTTCAGCCACACTTCTGAGCAACCAACCAGAAAGGTTCTGTGACATTCCCCTACCCCATGCATGATGTGGAACTGAGTCCTTTTAAAAAAGAATTTCCCCTCAAAATCAGTTTGCAATGAATGCAGTGTCCCCAACAAAAAAACAGTAGTTTAATTCTTAGCCACTCCCCTTTTAGAAAGCAATATGGTACACTGGCTAAGAACATTGACTCTGGACACTCATGTCCTGGCCTTGAACCCCAGCTCTGCCATTATTAGCTGTATGACCCTGGGGAAGTTTACTTCTCTCTGTCTGGTTTATTAATCTAAAAAATGAGGAGAGAATCATACCTACCTATTCTGAGTTGAAAAATATACCTTTATCTTCCTCTCCAACCCAAGCCCTTCCTAGATGCAGAGAATACAGCCCTGCCTGGAAACAGTTTTTACAATCTGAAGTAGTTAAGACAAGTCACACTTAGATGTTACTTGGTGAAATTTCCAAGTCAGCAATACCTAAAATCAACATATATGCTTGGGTTTCATTTCTTCCTAGAAACTTCCTCCATTCTTATTAGCCAATCATGTAATAAGATGTTCTGACCTGTTCTGTTCTGACCAATCAGAATGGTGCACTGGACCCTTTGCATTTAGGATGAAAGCTCACCAGCCTTCTCCTGGGTGGCTTTCTAGTCCTGATATCTAAGGAGGTATGCATCCTTTTGCAAAGACAAAACTTTTGATTTGTCAAAATATTTTGCATCATGAGATCATTTTCTTGAGGACTCATACATATTTCTAACAATAAATATATGCCTTTTATCCTTAGTTTTCAGTGTACTAGTCGCTATGACTTGTAGGATGCCTCCTACATAGACATGGCAGATCTTTGCTCTGTGCGTGGGTGGCTAACTGTGGAAGTTTCCAGTGAGCCCTTCACTGTCTAGAAAGAACGGATCCCCTGTGTTTCAAATCTGAACCTTCCTGGTTCCTGGCTGCTAGAGCACTAATTCTCAGTGTGGGTTTTGAGATTTGCTGGAGTTACACCAATGCTGTGAGGCCTCCATGATGTAATGGTCCTATCTTTCTGATTTATACACACATGAGAAAACAGGCTCTTTTTTTCACATTTTTTTTTTGTTCATATCCTTCAATGAAAACAACAGACCACAGCAGAGTCAATTTAAAAAAAAATGGATTATTCGATCCCAGTCAGCTTCTACAGAGACAGAAATTAAAGAACTCACAACATGCAAATAGAAGACATCCTTCTCCTTTTCTTTGGGAAAACAAGGAGGCATAAAATAATGTGTCACTGTGCAATGATTTTATTGATGATAAGAATTTTAATTTTTTTCCTAATGTAACACGAAAAAAAATGTTTTGTACGATGTTCCAATGATCTTTAAATTTACAAAGTGGCCCTGAAACCAAAATGAGACATGTTGGAATACTTTTTCAAGGGTTAGAGGTTTTATTTACAATTTCTCAGACAGCTCTATTTCCCTCACTATACAATTTTCATACAAAAAGAGCAGTGCCAACCTTCTGTGGGCTCATACTTGACAGCAGAGGTCCAGAAAACAAGCAAACATGTTCTTTGCCTGAATAAATCGTGGAGAAATTTACTTTTAGAGTCTCTGACTTATTTTTTCTCTTTGTGTTATCTTGGGAAGCCATCCACAATATTTTTGACTTTCTGTGTAATTCTAGAATCCAGGCCAAACTCTCCAGGGGAACATAGCAAGCTTGAACCGTAGTGGGAGTTCTCTCCAGCTTCACACCTCAGATGGCAACCCAGAAAAGCCAGGCATGAGGCCCAAAGCTGACAGGCCTCAGCTAAGGCACAGATTCTGTGTCCAACATGGGACTCCTCTGTGTTCTCTGCTAAAGCTCATAACTTCTAACCTCAAATCCTGGCAATGGCAGCATGGCTGGTACCTGAGGGTCCCTAAGAGAGTAGTCCATTGGGGCTATTCCTGTATTTTGAATTAAGAATCTGTGGTTTCTGGATGGTGAGTGCTAAAGAATCAGCTTTACTTGGTGCAAGATAAGCATCAGTGAGATGACATCTTCTAGGAAGTGTCTCCTTAAGGTCAGCACACAGAAAGCTGTGGGCCAAAGGGGATATAAGACCGGGTCCATGCTGGCCTCCACCTGGCGCTCTGCAGACAAGCCAGACATCAGCTTTCCTCTGTGGTCTCTGCAGTTCCAGCCTCCGGGATGCTACTCTGGCATCCTTTGGGAATGAACTTGATGTGACACTATGAGATGAAACAAATGCTTTCCTTTCCAAGTTACTGTCAGCCATGATGTTTAGCACAGTAGCCAAAACCAAGCCAAGGCTGAACAGACAGACTTGGGGGAGAAAACAAAAACCACTTCTGGGATCCATCACTTCTGAAAACTGCACTTCATGAACTCCTCACATGAGACCTTAAGATTAGTTCAGCCTCTCTGTCTCCCACAGAGGTTGATATAAACACAGCAACATTACTAGTCCAGCCCTGTAAGCCAGTGTATACCAAAGGCACTCTTCCTGCAGTGTCACATTGGTCAGACTGTCCAAATAATAACAATTACCTACTAGTGGCAGTCCCCTTCAGAATCCTGGGGTAAAGTATTCAGTGTTATAATGTCATGCAGAATTCGAAAGGAATAAATTTTAATGGCTACAAATTAAACAAGATTTAACTAGTGGCTTTCTAGACCTGGAGTCTTGCTCTAGGTTAGAGGCCCACACTTGGTTTCAGTGATAACTTTGTCCTGACTTGTTTTCTCTAATCAGAACCTGAGAGGATAATTCTGCTGGGGCAATTGGCTGACAGCACAGGAGCAAGGAAGGGTCAGTGGAGAGCCTGCTGAGCTCTGTCTAAAGTCTTTGCCTGCAGGAAGCGGCAGCTGGAGGCAACACACTGGCGACAGGCACTGTGAATGCCACCCAACCCTGCTGGACACCTCACTGTGAATGCCACCCAACCCTGCTGGGCACCTCACTGTGAATGCCACCCAACCCTGCTGGGCACCTCACAGTGCTACAATAGCACTTTGCTTGGGACTTCCTCTGCTTAGATGTCTGGCTAAAGAAACTCCTTAGGGGAGGCTTCAGAGGGTGTGACCCCTGAGCCCTTCAGCAGCCAGTGGCTGACTCACTGGACGTTAAGAACTCTAATCTTAGGACGTACCTCTACGGCTAAGGCTTCTAAACATCGAACTTATAGACCTGCAGCTCCAGTACCCTAGAATTCTGTACGTTTTGTTTTCCTTAGAATCTATCATCCTCCCACCAAAGCAAAAGGAACTATGACTCTGATGGGTTTTAGAGGCCACGTTAGCCTCAGAGACCCCATTTTGTATATGACCTCCATCTTGTCCTAGGCTGAATTCTAAGAAACAGCTAAATTCCCAAAAACAGCTTCAGGCCCCAGGTGTCCCTATGAACTAGACCACAGTGCCTCACCCAACACCTTGTTGGTTAGCGCCCAGTTAGTACTGAAACCTCATGGTTGCTCTGGCTGGCTGGCTGTGATCTAGGCCAGGTTATCAGGGAAGCCCTCTGAGTATTTGACAAGCAGTAACCTGCTCAGGATGCCAGGAATCAAAAACGGTCAGAAGCATATAGCATATGTCCCTTTGGGCACCCTACCCTTGGCCTTACCTCTCCTGGTTTGTGGGTTTTTTGTTTTTTGTTTTGTTTTTTTTTTTTTTTGCTTTAAAAGTTTGCTTTATTCTGCCTTTCATGGACACAGTTTGCATCCCAAACCCAGCTGCCTCCCTGATATCTCAGCGTTTTGAATAAAGAAACTTTTGTTTATAGTGGAACTTGGTTTTCATAGTGGATTATTCCCAAATCCTCAGACCCTAACAACGGAGACCTAGCGTTCTAAACCACACAGGCAGTCGATGTAAATCCAACTTTCTGAACTGAATAGATACCATGTGTTGTCAAGGAGACCTGGGACAAGTCTCACTCAGTACCTGTGGCTCCTCCCAGCCCTTCTCATCCAGTCCACTGCCATAAGCCCCTCCCAGGGGCAAGGTTGATATACATATATATATATCAACCATTTGGCTACAGCTGCTCTCTTGCCCCAGCTGCCTCTCTTGCTTCTCTCTGGCTCTCCTTCCTCCTCCTTCTGCTCATAGTCAGGTTTAGTTAGACAGACAGACAGACAGACACAGACAGACAGAGAAGGGGAAGATCATAGGAGATGTGGTGAAGTCCAGTGACATGTGTTCTATCTATTCTTTATTGTGTAGTGTTTCTGGATTTGCAGAATTGGCAGTCCATAGTAACTCAGTGTTAGCAGTGGTGAAATTGGCTAATGATGCACAGTCTGTACACTCTCTGTGATTCTCCTATGAACTAAGATTATTCCAAAAATAAAAAACCTTAAAAACAAATTGTGTGTGTGTATGTGTGTGTGTGTGTGTGTGTGTGTGTGTTCAGTTGCCCTCCAGGACCAGGAAAGGGCATTGGATCATTTGGAGCTATACATGTGAACTACCTGATGTGATCGAGGTGAATGGACCTGGGATTCTCTGCTCTTAACTGGTGAGCAGCCATTCCAGCCCCATCAAAAGACCCTTTACTGCTCTCATTAAATCCAACAACAAAGGCAAAGGCAGCGGCAGCTGACTAAAAGCTTTAGCTTTCTTTTCACAGACACCAGGGTGACTCTGTTTGAAGGGCATTGCCAGTCTTCTCTTTCTTTGACCTCTAACTAGGCTAAGAAAAAGAAAAAAGAAAAAGAGGGGAAAGCAGGGAGGATGTTTTGGAGGAGAGACAGGAAATGAGAAAGGGGAGAGCTGGTTCTCCGGAGAGTTACACCACGTGGCTAAAGTTGATTGTCTAGGTAAAAGGCAACCCCAGGTTTTTGCCAGCGACCCTTGTTGTCCCCAGTTCCTGTGGGTCTGACTTTGGAGTTCTAGTCTTTTCTCACGCTCTATCACTTCTGATCTCAATAAGCTAACAGCTATGAGTCCCTCCTTCACCTTTGAGTCCCAGCACTCACCAACCCCCATCAGTCTCTCAGATTGGAACACCACCTGCTTACAGCCTTTGATTTTCTGATTCACGGAACCTTGTGAAATTCACTATGGATTCCAGGAGGGATTGCTCCCATAAGTCCTCTTAGCACTTGTCCTTGTCTTCATATGCACCTATAGCCTTGCTTTTCTTCACATTGTTATACAGTAAAAGCCCACATTCAGAAAGGCATTAGAGTGACAGTATTGACTTGCTATGAGCCACTTCAACCCAGTTCAATAAACATATTTTTAACAACTAAGCTGTGTAGGTTGTTCTATTTCTAGTTTGCCAAATGGGCAAAATTAGAAGAAATGCTTCTAATTTCCCTTAGTTGAAGTAATAACACTGAACACTTTTAAGTCATGACACTTTCTCCATAGTAGGCCAAACACTGTATACTTTAAATGTCATATTTAAATTTTACACAACTCTATATATATTCTCTTATTATTTCCATTCAGAACATGCAATGACTAAGATCAAAGGAGATTGTAGCACTTAGCTAAAGTCACTGGGACTTGAGTTCAGTTGGTGCCCTTATGACCTACTGCTGACAACTGCCAGAGGGTCTCAACAAACCTTGGCCACCATGACTCCTTCCTGAAATGTTACTCACCCTGCAGATATTAGCAGTGGGGGCAGGGGGTACTGGCCCATTACACATAGTACAAGACAGATGTCTATATAACAGGAATGACAGGAATCCCTTTTGCTAGGATTATTTTCTTCTACAGGAAGGAGTTGACAGAACCTTCCTGGAAAGCAATTTAGTGACAGACAAGACTACTGTTTGAAGTGCATATGCCTCTGATCCAGCATTTCCACTCTTAGAGTTGCCTTCAGATAAAAACAAAAAAAACAAAAAAACAAAAAACAAAAGAAAACGAACAAACAAACAAACAAAACAATTAAGGCCGTGCACAAAGACTTTGTCCAAGGTTTGTATATTAGCATTTCTTCTAATGATAAGAACTTGAAAATGATCAAACGTACAAGAGATTTTTATACAGTCCAGAACAAGGAATGCTGGGGAGTTATTAAATGTATCATATATATCATATATATACATATATATATCATAGAGGAAGAGCATTTTATGTTAATTATTAAAATGATATATAAAAGTTATGAAGTTTAACTTTTAAAAGAAATAATATGTAATAAATAATACATTGGTACTTCATATGTATGATATAATATACTTCATATGCATGATATAACATATGTATGATATA